>NW_019234076.1:0-2415 GCF_002742605.1 Olea europaea var. sylvestris
TACGGTCAATTCTTCGTACGCCGACTATCCTAGTGTTCCAAATATAAAAGTGCTATTCGTTCAAAAAATGGCTGAAATCCCTCGAACGTCACGACGAAGTAGTGAGTTCAATCCAAAACGGTCGCTACATTTCCAAAATGTACTTATGGGCCCAAAACGGACGCCGTGTGCAAAGGTTGCGCTCAATTCTTCGAACGCCGACTGTCCTAGCGTTCCAAATATAAAAGTTTTCATTCGTTCGAAAAATGGCTGAAATCCCTCGAAAGTCACGACGAAGTTGTGAGTTCAATCCAAAACGGTCGCGACATTTCCTAAAAGTACTAATGTGCCCAAAATGGACATCGTGTGCAAAAGTTACGGTCAATTCTTCGTACGCCGACTATCCTAGCGTTCCAAATATAAAAAGTGCAATTCGTTCAAAAAATTGCTGAAATCCCTCGAACGTCACGACGAAGTTGTGAGTTCAATCCAAAACGGTCGCGACATTTCCTAAAAGTACTTATGTGCCCAAAATGGACATCGTGTGCAAAAGTTACGATCAATTCTTCGTACGCCGACTATCCTAGTGTTCCAAATATAAAAGTGCTATTCGTTCAAAAAATGGCTGAAATCCCTCGAACGTCACGACGAAGTTGTGAGTTCAATCCAAAACGGTCGCTACATTTCCAAAAAGTACTTATGGGCCCAAAACGGACGCCGTGTGCAAAGGTTGCGCTCAATTCTTCGAACGTCGACTATCCTAGCGTTCCAAATATAAAATTTTTCATTCGTTCGAAAAATGGCTGAAATGCCTCGAAAGTCACGACGAAGTTGTGAGTTCAATCCAAAACGGTCGCGACATTTCCTAAAAGTACTAATGTGCCAAAAATGGACATCGTGTGCAAAAGTTACAGTCAATTCATCGTACGCCGACTATCCTAGCGTTCCAAATATAAAAAGTGCTATTCGTTCAAAAAATGGCTGAAATCCCTCGAACGTCAAGACGAAGTTGTGAGTTCAATCCAAAACGGTCGCTACATTTCCTAAAAGTACTTATGGGTCCAAAACGGACATCGTGTGCAAAAGTTACGCTCAATTCTTCGTACGCCGACTATCCAAGCGTTCCAAATATAAAAGTACTCATTCTTTTGAAAAATGGCTGAAATCCCTCGAACGTCACGACAAAGTTGTGAGTTCAATCCAAAACGGTCGCTACATTTCCAAAAAGTACTTATGGGCCCAAAACGGATGCCGTGTGCAAAATTTAGGCTCAATTCTTCGCACACCGACTATCCTAGCGTTCCAAATATAAAAGTGCTCATTCTTTCGAAAAATGACTGAAATCCCTCGAACGTCACGACGAAGTTGTGAGTTCATTCCAAAACGGTCGCTACATTTCCTAAAAGTACTTATGGGCCTAAAACGGACATCGTGTGCAAAAGTTACGCTCAATTCTTCGTACGCCGACTATCCATGCGTTCCAAATATAAAATTGCTCATTCTTTCGAAAAATGGCCGAAATCCCGCGAACGTCATGACAAAGTTGTGAGTTCAATCCAAAAGGGTCGCTACATTTCCAAAAAGTACTTATAGGCCCAAAACGGACGCCGTGTGCAAAAGTTACGCTCAATTCTTCGCACGCTGACTATCCTAGCGTTCGAAATATAAAAGTGCTCATTCTTTCAAAAAATGGCCGAAATCCCTCGAACGTCAGGACGAAGTTGTAAGTTCAATCCAAAACGGTCGCTACATTTCCTAAAAGTACTTATGGGCCTAAAACGGACATCGTGTGCAAAAGTTACGATCAATTCTTCGTACGCCGATTATCCAAGCGTTCCAAATATAAAAGTGCTCATTCCTTCGAAAAATGGCCGAAATCGCTGGAACGCCACGATAAAATTGTGAGTTCAATCCAAAACGGTCGCTACATTTCCAAAAACTACTTATGGACCTAAAACGGACACCATGTGCAAAAGTTACGATCAATTCTTCGTACGCCGATTATCCAAGCGTTCCAAGTATAAAAGTGCTCATTCTTTCAAAAAATGGCAGAAATCCGTCGTATGTCTTGACGAAGTTGTGATTTAAATCCAAAACGGTCGCTACATTTCCAAAAAGTACTTATGGGCCAAAAATGGACACCGTGTGCAAAATTTACTCTCAATTCTTCGTACGCCGACTATCCAAGCGTTCCAAATATAAAAGTGCTCATTCTTTCGAAAAATGGTCGAAATCCCTCGAACGTCACGAAGAAGTTGTGACTTCAATCCAAAACGGTCGCTACATTACCAAAAAGTACTTATGGGCCCAAAACGGACGCCGTACGCAAAAGTTACGCTCAATTCTTCGTACACCGACTATCCTAGCGTTCCAAATATAAAAGTGCTCATTATTTCGAAAAATGGCTGAAATCCCTCGAACGTCACGATGAGGTTG
>NW_019234077.1:0-706 GCF_002742605.1 Olea europaea var. sylvestris
TATCCTAGTCTTCCAAACATAAAGTTGCTCATTCTTTCGAAAAATGGCCGAAATCCCTCACAGGTCACGACGAAGTTGTGAGTCTAATCCAAAAGGGTCGCTACATTTCCAAAAAGTAGTTATGGGCCCAAAACGGACACCGTGTGCAAAGTTACCCTCAATTCTTCGTACGCCGACTATCCAAGCCTTCCAAACATAAAATTGCTCATTCTTTCGAAAAATGGTCGAAATCCCTCATAGGTCACGACGAAGTTGTGAGTTCAATCCCAAAGGGTCGCTACATTTCCAAAAAGTACTTATGGGCCCAAAACGGACACCGTGTGCAAAGGTTATGCTCAATTCTTCGTACGCCAACTATCCAAGCCTTCCAAACATAAAATTGCTCATTCTTTCGAAAAATGGTCGAAATCCCTCATAGGTCACGAAGAAGTTGTGAGTTCAATCCAAAATGTGTCGCTACATTTCCAAAAAGTACTTATGGGCCCAAAACGGACACCGTGTGCAAAAGCTACGCTCAATTCTTCCTACGCCGACTATCCAAGCCTTCCAAATATAAAATTGTTCGTTCTTCCAAAAAATGGCCGAAATCCCTCAAAGGTCACGACGAAGTTGTGAGTTCAATCCGAAAGGGTCGCTACATTTCGAAAAAGTACTTATGGGCCCAGAACGGACACCGTGTGCAAAAGTTGCGCTCAATTCTTCGTAC
>NW_019234077.1:1381-2415 GCF_002742605.1 Olea europaea var. sylvestris
TGCTCATTCTTTCGAAAAATGGTCGAAATCCCTCATAGGTCACGAAGAAGTTGTGAGTTCAATCCAAAATGTGTCGCTACATTTCCAAAAAGTACTTATGGGCCCAAAATGGACACCGTGTGCAGAAGCTACGCTCCATTCTTCGTACGCCGACTATCCAAGCCTTCCAAACATAAAATTGCTCTTTGTTTCGAAAAATGGCCGAAATCCCTCATAGGTCACGACGAAGTTGTGAGTTCAATCCGAAAGGTTCGCTACATTTCCAAAAAGTACTTATGGACCCAAAACGGACACCGTGTGCAAAAGCTACGCTCCATTCTTTGTACGCCGACTATCCAAGCCTTCCAAACAAAAAATTGCTCTTTCTTTCGAAAAATGGCCGAAATCCCTCATAGGTCACGACGAAGTGGTGAGTTCAATCCGAAAGGTTCGCTACATTTCCAAAAAGTACTTATGGGCCCAAAACGGACACCGTGTGCAAAAGCTACGCTCAATTCTTCGTACGCCGACTATCCAGGCCTTCCAAATATAAAATTGCTCGTTCTTCCGAAAAATGGCCGAAATCCCTCAAAGGTCACGACGAAGTTGTTTGTTCATTCCTAAAGGGTCGCTACATTTCCCAAAAGTACTTATGGGCCCAAAACGGACACCGTGTGCAAAAGCTATGCTCAATTCTTCGTACGCCGACTATCCAAGCCTTCCAAATATAAAATTGTTCGTTCTTCCGAAAAATGGCCGAAATCCCTCAAAGGTCACGACGAAGTTGTGAGTTCATTACTAAAGGGTCGCTACATTTCCAAAAAGTACTTCTGGGCCCAAAACGGACACCGTGTACAAAAGCTACGCTCCATTCTTCGTACGCCGACTATCCAAGCCTTCCAGACATAAAATTGCTCATTCTTTCGAAAAATGGCTGAAATCCCCCTTAGGTCACGACAAAGTTCTGAGTTCAATCCAAAAGGTTCGCTACATTTCCAAAAAGTACTTATGGACCCAAAACGGACACCGTGTGCAAAAGCTACGCTCAATTCTTC
>NW_019234078.1:0-2415 GCF_002742605.1 Olea europaea var. sylvestris
TTTCAGTATTTATGTTAAAGAAGGGGGCTAGCCATTGGTGGGACATGACTACTAGGTCATTAACACCTGCTGAAGAACAGGCTTTAACTTGGGAGAGGTTTAAGGAACTCGTAGAAGAAAAATTTTTCCCGGCAGCTGTGAGAGATCAAAAGGAGATGGAGTTCCTTAGACTTCAGCAGGGAACCATGACCCTCATGGAGTATGAACGCAAATTTGAGGAATTATCAAGGTTTGCTCCACATTTAGTGGATACTGAGGAAAAGCGGGCTAGAAGGTTTGAACATGGACTTCAACCTTATATTTGTGACATAGTGTCAGTTCTTGAGTTGGGCACTTATCAAGAAGTCCTAAAGCGAGCCCAGACTATTTCTTATCAAAGAACTCAAAACGTTGGAAATTCTTACCAAGTTCAAAACTTTTCAGGTAAGACGAAGTGGAATTTTGAGAGACAGAATACCGGTAAAGGAAAAGGGAATAATGTATCAAAGAAAGGAAGAACGGATATAGCAGGAGTTAGTGGTGAAAGGCGTTGTCCTAAGTGTGATAGACCTCACAAAGGAGAAAGTTTATTGGGTAAAAATGTTTGTTTCAAATGTGGAAAATCAGGACATTTCGTTAAAGAATGTCCCCAGAATCAGACACAGAAGGCCAGAGATGATAAGAAAGGAAAAGCAAGAGTTTTCTCCTTATCTAGGCAAGAAGCTGAACGAGACCCTAATGTCGTCGCAGGTATCATCTCTGTTTCCAATATTCCTGCATTTGTACTTATAGATTCTGGAGCTACACATTCGTTCATTTCTTCTTCTTTTGTTGCAAAGTCTAAAGTCGAATGTGAATTCCTTCTGTATACCTTAGAAATATCTCTTCCATCTGGAAAGATACTTGTCGCTAACCAAATAGCTAGAGATCTTAGGATGGAAATTGAGGGTAGAGGTATAGGGGTAGATCTAATTCCATTAATGATAAAAGACTTTGATGTTATTCTTGGTATGGACTGGTTGTCTAAAAACCATGCAACTATTTATTGTACTAAGAGAATGGTGGTTTTTCGAAGACCGGGCGAGGAAGAGTTCCGTTTTGTGGGAACTGAGGTAAATAGCTCGTCTGGTATAGTGTCAACAACCCAGGTTGAAAGGATGCCGAGAAAGGATTTAGATCAAAGATTTCTAGTGTCGATGACCGATATTAAACAAGATAAGTTGTCAATTGAGGATGTTCCAATAGTTCGACACTATAAAGACGTTTTTCCAGAAGACCTTCTAGGTGTACCACCAGACAGACAAGTAGAGTTTACTATTGATTTGGTACAGGAACAACACCCATTTCAAAGGCTCCATATCGTATGGCACCGTTGGAACTGCAAGAGCTGAAGGTACAGTTGAAGGAGCTTCTTGATAAGGGTTTCATTAGACCAAGTGTATCACCGTGGGGTGCACCTTTGTTATTTGTGAAAAAGAAGGATGGAACAATGAGGTTGTGCATTGATTATAGAGAACTGAATCGCCTCACTATCAAAAACAAATATCCACTTCCAAGAATAGAAGATTTGTTTGATCAGCTTAAGGGGGCTACAGTATTTTCAAAGATCGATCTATGATCAGGATATCACCAATTGAAAATTAAGTCAGATGATATCCCTAAGACGGCTTTTAGGACACGTTATGGTCATTATGAATTGTTGGTGATGCCTTTTGGTTTAACTAATGCTCCGGCAGTATTTATGGATCTAATGAACAGAGTATTCCATGAATACATAGATCAATTTGTTATAGTTTTCATTGATGACATCTTAATCTATTCGAAGGATAAGGAGGAACACGAGAAACATCTTATGAGTGTCTTAGAAACTCCAAGAAAAGAGAAGCTTTATGCCAAATTTAAGAAATGTGAATTCTGGTTGGATAAGATAGTTTTTCTGGGGCACGTAATCACAGCACGAGGAATTGAGGTAGACCTAGCTAAAGTGGAAGCAGTAAATAATTGGGTAAGACAAATCAATGTTAGCAAAATACGTAGTTTCTTGGGATTGGCTGGTTATTATAGAAGATTTATTGAGGGATTTTCTAAAATAGCAGGACCATTGACCCAATTGACTCGAAAAGGGATAAAATTTCAATGGACAGAGAAATGTGAACAAAGCTTCCAAGAGCTGAAAGGAAGATTAGTCACAGCTCCAGTGTTAACAATACCTGACGGACCAGAAGGATTTGTCATAAATAGTGATGCCTCGAAACAGGGCATAGGATGTGTTCTGATGCAAAAAGGGAAGGTGATAGCCTACGCTTCTAGACAATTGAAACAATATGAACAAAACTACCCAACTCATGATCTCGAATTGGCTGCGGTAGTTCATGCCCTCAAGATATGGCGTCATTACTTATATGGAAATAAGTGTGACATTTATACTGATCACAA
>NW_019234079.1:0-2415 GCF_002742605.1 Olea europaea var. sylvestris
GTTATCTTAAAATCGAAAACCACTTTTCATTGGCTCGATTCCAATCGAATTACACTAGCAATTCGCCAAAAATGAACAAACCCAAAGTTATCGTGGAATAAAAAGAAACTTTTCATTGGCTTGATTCCAATCGAAATAGACTAGCAATTCGCCAAAATGAACAAACCCGAATTTATCATGAAATCAGAACCCACTTTTCATTGGCTCACTTCCAATCGAATTAGACTAGCGATTCACCAAGTAACGAAAAAACATGAAATTATCAAGAAACTAAAAACCACCTTTCATTGGCTAAATTCCAATCGAATTAGTCTAGCTATTCGCCAAAAATGAACAAATCAAAAATTATCGTAAAATCGAAAACCACTTTTCATTGGGTCAATTCCAATCGAATTTGGCTAGCAATTTGCCAAAAATGAACAAACCCGAAGTTATCATGAAATCAAAAGCCACTTTTCATTGGCTCGATTCCAATCGAATTAAACTAGCAATTCGCCAAAACGAACAAAACATGAAGTTATCAAGAAATGAAAATCCACTTTTCATTGTCTCGATTCCAATCGAATTAGTCTAGCTATTCGCTAAAAACAATCAGCCCCAAAGATATCATGAAATCAAAAACCACATTTCATTGGCTCGATTCCAATCTAATTACACTAGCAATTCGCCGAAAAGGAACAAACCTGAAGTTATCGTGGAATCAAAAGCAACTTTTCATTGGCTCGATTCCAATCGAAATAGACTAGCAATTCGCCAAAACGAACAAACCCGAAGTTATCATGAAATCAAAACCCACTTTTCATTCGTTCGATTCCAATCGAATTAGACTAGCAGTTCTCCAAAAAATGAACAACCCCAAAATTATCGTAACCACTTTTCATTGGGTAGATTCCAATAGAATTTGGCTAGCAATTTTCCAAAAACGAAAAAATCCGAAGTTATCATGAAATCAAAAGCCGCTTTTCTTTCGCTCGATTCCAATTGAATTAGACTAGCAAATCGCCAAACGAACAAAACATGAAGTTATCAAGAAATCAAACACTACTTTTCATTGGCTCGATTCCAATCAAATTAGTCTAGCTATTCGCCAAAAACGATCAAACCCGAAGTTATCATAAAATCAAAAACCACATTTCATTGTCTCGATTCCAATCGAATTAGAGTAGCAATTGGCCAAAAAAAGAACAACCCCAAAGTTATCTTAAAATCAAAAACCACTTTTCATTGGCTCGATTCCAATCGAATTACACTAGCAATTCGCCAAAAATGAACAAACCCGAAGTTAACGTAGAATTAAAAGCAACTTTTCATTGGCTTGATTCCAATCGAAATAGACTAGCAATTCGCCAAAATGAACAAACCCGAATTTATCATGAAATCAGAACCCACTTTTCATTGGCCCAATTCCAATCGAATTAGACTAGCGATTCACCAAGTAACGAAAAAACATGAACTTATGAAGAAACTAAAAACCACCTTTCATTGGCTAAATTCCAATCGAATTAGTCTAGCTATTCGCCAAAAATGAACAAATCAGAAATTATCGTAAAATCGAAAACCAATTTTCATTGGGTCGATTCCAATCGAATTTGGCTAGCAATTTGCCAAAAATGAACAAACCCGAAGTTATCATGAAATCAAAAGCCACTTTTCATTGGCTCGATTCCAATCGAATTAAACGAGCAATTCGCCAAAACGAACAAAACATGAAGTAACTAAGAAATGAAAATCCACTTTTCATTGTCTCGATTCCAATCGAATTAGTCTAGCTGTTCGCTAAAAACAATCAGCCCCAAAGTTATCATGAAATCAAAAATCACATTTCATTGGCTCGATTCCAATCGAATTAGACTAGTAACTCCCCAAAGGCAAACAATCCCGAAGTTATCGTGAAATCAAAAACCCCATTTCATTGGCTCGATTTCAATCGAATTAGACTAGCAATTCGCCAAAAATTAACAAACCCAAACTTATCATGAAATCAAGAGCCACTTTTCATTGGCTTGATGCCAATCGAATTAGACTAGCAATTCGCCAAAAAATGAACAGCCCCAAAGTTATCTTAAAATCGAAAACCACCTTTCATTGGCTCGATTCCAATCGAATTACACAAGCAATTCGCCAAAAATGAACAAACCCGAAGTTATCGTGGAATCAAAAGCAACTTTTCATTGGCGCGATTCCAATCGAAATAGACGAGCAATTCGCCAAAATGAACAAACCCGAATTTATCATGAAATCAAAACCTACTTTTCATTGGCTCAATTCCAATCGAATTAGATTAGCAATTCGAAAAACCAAGATACCCGAAGTTATCATGAAATCAAAACCGACTTTTCATTCGTTCGATACCAATCGAATTAGACTAGCAATTCGCCGAAAACAAACAACCCCAAAATTATCCTAAAATCGAAA
>NW_019234080.1:0-2415 GCF_002742605.1 Olea europaea var. sylvestris
CGCTTGGATTGTCGGCGTATGAAGAATTGAGCGTAACTTTTGCACCCGGTGTTCGTTTTGGGCCCGTAAGTCCTTTTTGGAAACGCAGCTACCGTTTAGGATTTAACTCACAACTTCGTCGTGACGTATGAGGGATTTTGGCCATTTTTCGAAAGAGTGAGCACTTGAATATTTGGAACGCTTGGATTGCCGGCGTACGAAGAATTGAGCGTAACTTTTGCACACGGTGACCGTTTTAGGACCATAAGTACTTTTTGGAAATGTAGCGACCGTTTTTGATTGAACTCACAACTTTGTCGTGACGTACGAGGGATTTTGGCCATTTTTTGAAAGAATGAGCACTTGCATATTTAGAACGCTTGGATTGTCGACGTACGAAGAATTGAGCGCAACTTTTGCACCCGGTGTCTGTTTTGGGACCATAAGTACTTTTTGGAAATGTAGCGACCGTTTTGGTTTGAACTCACCACTTCGTCGTGACGTATGAGGGAATTAGGTCATTTTTCGAAAGTGTCAGCACTTGCATATTTGGAACGCTTGGATTGTCGGCGTACCAAGAATTGAGCATAACTTTTGCACCCAGTGTCCATTTTGGGCCCGTAAGTCCTTTTTGGAAATGTAGCGACCGTTTTGGATTTAACTCAAAACTTCGTCGTTACGTATGAGGGATTTCGGCCGTTTTTTGAAAGAATGAGCACTTGTATATTTGGAACGCTTGGATTGTCGACGTACGAAGAATTGAGCGCAACTTTTGCACCCGGTGTCCGTTTTGGAACCATAAGTACTTTTTGGAAATGTAGCGACCGGTTTGGATTGAACTCACCACTTCATCGTGACGTATGAGGGATTTCGGCCGTTTTTTGAAAGAATGAGCACTTGTATATTTGGAACGCTTGGATTGCCGACGTACGAAGAATTGAGCGCAACTTTTGCACCCGGTGTCCGTTTTGGAACCATAAGTACTTTTTGGAAATGTAGCGACCGTTTTGGATTGAACTCACCACTTCATCGTGACGTATGAGGGATTTTGGCCAATTTTCGAAAGTGTGAGCACTTGCATATTTGGAACGCTTGGATTGCCCGCGTACGAAGAATTGAGCGTAACATTTGCACACGGTGTCCGTTTTGGGACCATAAGTACTTTTTGGAAATGTAGCGACCGTTTTGGATTGAACTCACAACTTTGTCGTGACGTACGAGGGATTTTGGCCATTTTTTGAAAGAATGAGCACTTGCATATTTGGAACGCTTGGATTGTCGACGTACGAAGAATTGTGCGCAACTTTTGCATCCGGTGTCCGTTTTGGGACCATAAGTACCTTTTGGAAATGTAGCGACCGTTTCGGATTGAACTCACAACTTCGCCCCAAAGTACGAGGGATTTCGGCCATTTTTCCAAAGAATGAGCACTTGCATATTTGGAACGCTTGGATTGTTGACGTACGAAGAATTGAGCGCAACTTTTGCACCCGGTGCCCGTTTTGGGACCATAAGTACTTTTTGGAAATTCAGCGACCGTTTTGGGTTGAACTCACAACTTCGTCGAGACATGTGAGGGATTTCGGGCATTTTTCGAAAGTGTGAGCACTTGCATACTTGGAACGATTGGATTGCCGGCGTACGAAGAATTGAGCGAAACTTTTGCACACGGTGTCCGTTTTGGGAGCATAAGTACTTTTTGGAAATGTTGCAACCGTTTTGGATTTAACTCACAACTTCGTCATGACGTATGAGGGATTTCGGCCATTTTTCGAAAGAATGAGCACTTGCATATTTGGAACGCTTGGATTGTCGGCGTACGAAGAATTGATCGTAACTTTTGCACATGGTGTCCATTTTGGGACCATAAGTACTTTATGGAAATTTAGAGACCGTTTTGGATTGAACTCACCACTTCATCGTGACGTACGAGCGATTTCGCCCATTTTTCGAAAGAATGAGCACCTGCATATTTGGAACGCTTGGATTGTCGGCGTATGAAGAATTGAGCGTAACTTTTGCACCCGGTGTTCATTTTGGGCCCGTAAGTCCTTTTTGGAAATGTAGCGACGGTTTTGGATTGAACCCACCACTTCCTCGTGACGTATGAGGGATTTAGGTCATTTTTCAAAAGTGTCAGCACTTGCATATTTGGAATGCTTGGATTGTCGGCGTACCAAGAATTGAGCGTAACTTTTGCACCCGGTGTCTGTTTTGGGACCATAAGTACTTTTTGGAAATGTAGCGACCGTTTTGGTTTGAACTCACCACTTCCTCGTGACGTATGAGGGATTTAGGTCATTTTTCAAAAGTGTCAGCACTTGCATATTTGGAACGCTTGGATTGTCGGCGTACCAAGAATTGAGCGTAACTTTTGCACCCAGTGTCCATTTTGGGCCCGTAAGTCCTTTTTGGAAATGTAGCGACCGTTTTGGA
>NW_019234081.1:0-2415 GCF_002742605.1 Olea europaea var. sylvestris
CTTCCTCAACCCAACATAATTAATATGGAAATTAATTATTTGGAGGGCTAAACGATGGAATTTGGATAAAATCACGTGATGCCGAGTCTGTGCCCCGAGTCCAATTTTTGGGGCTGTTTCTAATCAACTTGCTAAATTTTGGCCCATTCAGACACCGTCGTGACAAATGACGAAATTGTCCATGTTGCGATTTTTCTTTGTTAATTTTTGTCCAACACTTCTTCAACCTGACATAATTAATACGGAAATTAATTATTCGAAAGCCTAAACGCAGGAATTTGGCTAAAATCCCGTGATCCCGAGTCTCTGCCCCAAGTCCAATTTCTGGGGCCGTTTCTAATCAACCTGCCAAATTTTGGTCCATTCAGACACCGCCGTGACAAATGACAAAATTGCCCCTGTTGCGGTTTTTCTTTGTTAATTTTTGTCCAACACTTCTTCAACCTGACATAATTAATACGGAAATTAATTATTCGGAAGCCTAAACATAGGAATTTGGCTAAAATGCCGTGATCCCAAGTCTGTGCCCCGAGTCCAATTTCTGGGGCCTTTTCCAATCAACCTGCCAAATTTTGGCCCATTCAGACACCGTCGTGACAAATGATGAAATTACCCCTGGTGCGTTTTTTCTTTGTTAATTTTCTGTCCAACACTTCTTCAACCTGGGATAATTAACGCAGAAATTAATTATTCGGAGGCCTAAACGTAGGAATTTGGCTAAAATCCCATGATCCCGGGTCTGTACCCCCAGTCCAATTTCTGGGGCTGTTTCCAATCAACCTGCCAAATTTCGGCCCACACCGACACCATCGCGGCAAGTGATGAAATCGCCCCATGCGGTTTTTCTTTGTTAATTTTCTGTCCAACATTTCTTCAACCTGGCATAATTAATACGAAAATTAATTACTCGGAGGTCTAAACGAAGGAAATTGGATAAAATCCTATGATCCCGGGTCTGTGCCTCGAGCCCATTTTCTAGGGCCGTTTCCAATCAACCAGCTAAATTTCAGCCTATTCCGACCCCATCACGAAAAATGACGAAATTACCCCGTGCGCGATTTTGCTTTGTTAATTTTCTGTCTGACACTCCGAATTAATTATTCGGAGGCTTAAACGAAGGAATTTGGCTAAAATCCAGTGATCTCGGCTCTGTGCCCCCGAGTCCAATTTCAGGGGCCATTTCTAATCAACCTGCTAAATTTTGGGCCATTCCGACGTCGTTGCGACAGATGACAAAATTGCCCCTGGTGCGATTATACGTTGTTAATTTTCTGTCCAACACATCTTCAACTTGACATAATTAATACGGAAATTAATTATTCGGAGGTCTAAATGAAGAATTCTGATAAAATCCCGTGATCCCGAATCTGCGCCCCGAGTCCAATTTCTGGGGCCGTTTCCAATCAACCTGCCAAATTTCGGCCCATTCTGACACCATCACGACAAATGACGAAATTGCCCCTGGTACGATTTTTCTTTGTTAATTTTCTGTCCAACACTTCTTCAACCCGACATAATTAATACGAAAATTAATTATACTGAGGCCCAAACAAAGGAATTTGGCTAAAATCCTGTGATCCCGGGTCTGTGCCCCCAATCCAATTTCTGGGGCCGTTTCCAATCAACCTGCCAAATTTCGGCCCATTCCGACACCATCGCGACAAATGACGAAATTGCCCCTGGTGCAGTCTTTCTTTGTTTATTTTCTGTTCAACACTTCTTTAGCCTGACATAATTAATACGAATAATTATTCGGAGGCCTAGACGATGGAATTTAGCTCAAATCCCGCGATCCCGGGTCTGTGCCCCGAGTACGATTTCTGGTGTCGTTTCCAATCAACTTGCCAAATTTCAGCCCATTCTGACATCATCGCAACAAATGACGAAATTGCCCCTGGTGCGATTTTTCTTTGTTAATTTTCTGTCCAATATTCTTCAACTTAACATAATTAATCCGAAAATTATTTATTCGGATGCCTAAACGAAGGAATTTGGCAAAAATCCCGTGATCCCGGCTCTGTACCCCGAGTCCAATTTTTCGGGCCGTTTCCAATCAACCTGCCAAATTTCGGCCCATTCCGACACCGTCGCGACAAATGACGAAATCGCCCCTGTGTGGTTTCTCTTTGTCAATTTTCTATCCAACACTTCTTGAACCCGACATAATTAATATGGAAAATAATTATTCAGAGGCCTAAACGAAGGAATTTGGCTAAAATCCCGTGATCCCGAGTTTGTGCCCCGAGTCCAATTTCTGGGGCCGTTTCTAATCAACCTGCCAAATTTTAGCCCATTCAGACACCGTCGTGACAAATGACGAAATTGCCCCTGCTGCGGTTTTTCTTTGTTAATTTTTGTCCAACACTTCTTCAACCTGACATAATTAATACGGAAATTAATTATTCGGAAGCCTAA
>NW_019234082.1:0-2414 GCF_002742605.1 Olea europaea var. sylvestris
CTTCATTTGTCACGGCGGTGTCGGAATGGGCCAAAATTTTGCAAGTTGATTGGAAACGGCCCGAGAAATTGGACTCGGGGCACGGACCCAGGATCACGGGATTTTAGCCAAATTCCTTCGTTTTGGCCTCAGAATAATTAATTTTCATATTAATTAGGTCAGGCTAAAGATGTGTTGAATAGACAATTAACAATGCAAAACCGAACCAGGGGCAATTTTGTCATTTGTTGTCGCGGTGTCAGAATGGGCCCAATTTGGCGGGTTGACTGGAAACGGCCCCAGAAATTGGACTCGGGGTACGAACTCGGGATCACGGGATTTCAGCCAAATTCCTTCGTTTAGGCGTCCGAATAATTAATTTTCGTATTAATTATGTAAGGCTAAAGAAGTGTTGGACAGAAAATTAACAAAGAAAAACTGCACTAGGGGCAATTTCGTCATTTGTCTCGACAGTGTCGAAATTGGCCGAAATTTGGCAGGTAGATTGAAAATGCCCCGAGAAATTGGACTCGGGACACCCGGGATCACAGGATTTTAGCAAAATTCCTTCGTTTTGGCCTCCGAATAATTAATTTTTGTATTAATTATGTCAGGTTGAAGAAGTGTTGGACAGAAAATTAATAAAGAAAAATCGCACCAGGGGCAATTTCGTCATTTGTCTCGATGGTGTCGGAATTGGCCGAAATTTGGCAGGTAGATTGGAAACGGCCCCAGAAATAAGAGTCGGGGCATAGACCCGAGATCACGGGATTTTAGCCAAATTCCTTCATTTAACCCTCCGAATAATTAATTTTCATATTAATTAAGTCACACTGAAGATGTGTTGGACAGAAAATTAACAACGTAAAACCGCACCAGGGGAAATTTCGTCATTTGTCGTGACGGTGTCGAAATGGGTCGAAATTTGGCAGGTTGATTGGAAACGGCCCGAGAAATTGGACCCGGGGCATAGACCCGGGATCACGGGATTTTACCTAAATTCCTTCGTTTAGGCCTCCGAATAATTAATTTTTGTATTATTTATGTCAGGTTGAAGAAATGTTGGACAGAAAATTAACAAAGTAAAACCGCACTAGGGTATATTTCTTCATTTGTTGTGACGGTGTCCGAATGGGCCGAAATTTGGCAGGTTGATTGGAAACGGCCCGAGAAATTGGACACGGGGCGTAGACCCGGGATCATGGGATTTTAGCCAAATTCCATCGTTTATGCATCCGAATAATTTATTTTCATATTAATTATGTCAAGTGGAAGATGTGCTGGACAGAAAATTAATAAGGCAAAACCGCATCTGGGGCAATTTCATCATTTGTCGCGACGGTGCCGTAATGCGCCGAAATTTGGCAGGTTGATTGGAAACGGCCCCAGAAATTGGACTCGGGGCATAGACCCGAGATCACGGGATTTTAGCCAAATTCCTTCGTTTAGGCCTCAGAATAATTAATTTCCATTTTAATCATGTCAGGTTGAAGATGTGTTGGACAGAAAATTAACAACGCAAAGCCGCCCCAGGGGCAATTTTGTCATTTCTCACGATGGTGTCGGAATGGTCCGAAATTTGCTAGGTTGATTGGAAAAGGGCCGAGAAATTGGACTCGGGGCACATACTCGGGATCACGGAATTTTAGCAAAATTCCTTCGTCTAGGCCTCCGAATAATTAATTTCCGTATTAATTATGTCATGTTGAAGAAGTGTTGGTAAGAAAATTTAAAAAGAAAAATCGTACCAGGAGCAATTTCGTCATTTGTCGTGACGGTGTTGGAATGGGCCGAAATTTGGCAGGTTGATTGGAAACGGCCCGAGAAATTGGATTCGGGGCGCAGACCCAGGATCACAGGATTTTATCCACAATCCTTTGTTTAGGCCTCCGAATAATTAATTTTCGTAATAATTATGTTAGGTTGAAGATGTGTTGGACAGAAAATTAACAACGCAGAACCGCACCAGGGGCAATTTTGTCATTTGTCGCGACGGTGTCGGAATGGGCCTAATTTTGGCGGGTTGATAGGAAATGGCCCTAGAAATTGGAGTTCGGGCACAGACCCAGGATCATTGGACTTTAGCCAAATTCCTTAGTTTAGGACTCTGAATAATTAATTTCCGTATTAATTATGTCAAGTTGAAAAAGTGTTGGGCAGAAAATTAACAACGCAAAACCGCACCAGGAGCAATTTTGTCATTTATCGCGACGGTGTCGGAATGGGCCAAAATTTGGCAGGTTGGTTGGAAACGGCCCAGAAATTGGACTCGGACTCGAGATCACTGGATTTTAGCCAAATTCCTTCGTTTAGGCCTCCGAATAATTAATTTCCGTATTAATTATGTCATGCTGAAGAAGTGTTGGACAGAAAATTTAAAAAGACAAACCGAACCAGGGGAAATTTTGTCATTTCTCGCGACGGTGTCGGAATGG
>NW_019234083.1:0-2112 GCF_002742605.1 Olea europaea var. sylvestris
CCGACACCGTCGCGAAAAATGACGAAATTGCCCCCGGAGCGATTTTTGTTTCCGATCAACCTGTCAAATTTCTGTCCATTCCGCCACCGTCGCGAAAAATGAAGAAATTTCCACCGGCGCAATTTTCGTTTCCCATCAACCTGCAGAATTTTATCCCATTCCGACACTGTCGCGAAAAATGACGAAATTGCCCCTGGCGCGGTTTTTGTTTCCGATCAACCTGTCAAATTTTAGCACATTCCGACACCGTCGCGGAAAATGACAAAATTGCCCCTGGCCCGATTTTTGTTTCCGATCAACCAGTCAAATTTTAGCCCATTCCAACACCGTCGCGAAAAATGACGAAATTGCCCCCGGCGCGATTTTTGTTTCCGATCAACCTGTGAAATTTTAGCCCATTTCGACACCGTCGCGAAAAATGACGAAATTACCCCTGGCACGGTTCATATTTCCAATCATCCTGTCAAATTTGAGCCCATTCCGGCATCGTTGCGAAAAATGACGAAATTGCCCCTGGCACGGTTTTGGTTTCCGATCAACCTGTAAAATTTTCGCCCATTCCGACATCATCTCGAAAAATGACTAAATTGTCCCTGGGGCGATTTTTGTTTTCGATCAACCAGGCAAATTTTAGCACATTCCGACACCGTCGCGAAAAATGACGAAATTGCCCCTGTCGAGATTTTTGCTCCCCGTCAACCAACCAAATCTGAGCCCATTCCGACACCGTCGCGAAAATGACGAAATTGCCCCAGGCGCGGTTTTTGTTTCTGATCAACCCGCCAAATTTTAGCCCATTCCGACACCGTCACGAAAAATGACCAAATTGCCCCCGGCGCGATTTTATTTCCAGTCAACTAGCCAAATTTCTGCCCATTCCGACACCGTCGCGAAAAATGATGAAATTGCCCCCGACGCGATTTTTGTTTCCAGTCAACCCGTAAATTTTCAGCCCATTCCGACACCATCGTGAAAAATGACGAAATTGCCCCTGGCGCGGTTTTTGTTTCCGATCAACCTGTCAAATTTTAGACCATTCCGACACCGTCACGAAAAATGAAGAAATTTCCCCCGACGCAATTTTTTTTTCCCAACAACCTGCAGAATTTTAGCCCATTCCGACACCGTCGCGAAAAATGACGAAATCGCCCCTGGCGCGATTTTTTTTCCGATCAACCTGTCAAAATTTAGCCCATTCCGACATCGTCGCGAAAAACGACGAAATTGCCCCCGGCACGATTTTTGTTTCCGATCAACCTGTCAAATTTAAGCCCATTCGACTCCGTCGCGAAAATGACTAAATTGCCCCTGGGGCGGTTTTTGTTTCCGATCAACCTATTAAATTTTGGCCTATTTCGACACCGTCGCGAAAAATGACGAAATTGCCCATGGCGCGATTTTTGTTTCCGATCAACCGTCAAATTTTAGCCCATTCCGACACCGTCGCGAAAAATGACGAAATTGCCCCAGGCGCGATTTTTGTTTCCGAATAACCTGTGAAATTTTAGCCCATTTCGACACCGTCGCGAAAAATGACGAAATTACCCCTGGCACGGTTTTTGTTTCCGAACATCCTGTCAAATTTGAGCCAATTCCGACACCGTCGCGAAAAATGACGAAATTGCCCCCGGCGCAATTTTTGTTTCCGATCAACCTGTCAAATTTGAGCTCATTCCGACACCGTCGCAAAAAAGACGAAATTGCCCCTGGCGCAGTTTTTGTTTCAGATCAACCTGTCAAATTTAAGCCCATTCCGACACCGTCGCGAAAAATGACGAAATTGCCCCCGGCACGATTTTTGTTTCCGATCGACTTGTCCGAATTTTAGCCCATTCCGACACCGTCGCGAAAAATGACGAAATTGCCCCTGGCGCGGTTTTTGTTTCCGATCAACCTGTCAAATTTCTGCCCATTCCGACACCGTCGCGAAAAATGAAGAAATTTCCACCGGCGCAATTTTCGTTTCCCATCAACCTGCAGAATTTTAGCCCATTCCGACACTGTCGCGAAAAATGACGAAATTGCCCCTGGCGCGGTTTTGGTTTTCGATCAACCTGTCAAATTTTAGCCCATTCCGACACCGTCGCGGAAAATGACAAAATTGCCCCTGGC
>NW_019234083.1:2162-2414 GCF_002742605.1 Olea europaea var. sylvestris
GATCAACCAGTCAAATTTTAGCCCATTCCGACACCGTCGCGAAAAAAGACGAAATTGCCCCCGGCACGATTTTTGCTTCCAATCAACCTGCCAAATTTCAGCTCAATCCGACACCGTCGCGAAAAATGATGAAATTGCCCCCGGCGCGATTTTTGTTTACGATCAACCCGTCAAATTTTAGCCCATTTCGACACCGTCGCGAAAAAATGAAGAAATTACCCCTGGCACGATTTTTATTTCCAATCATCCTGT
>NW_019234084.1:0-2414 GCF_002742605.1 Olea europaea var. sylvestris
ACATGTACGTGTGCTTATGCAATTTTTCAAAACATGAATCACCAATATAACTCTAACATTGCATAAGTATGGAAAACTCAAAAGTAAGGCTCGAACATGCATTTTAAGAAAATTTGACCCATGACCAAGTGACCAACTTCGGCCCCGGGCATCACCGAGAAATGTCGAAATTTTCCCGAGCAAGTTTTGGACATGTGAAAGTACTCAATGACATCTACCATATATCCAAATTTCACCTTAATCGGAGGTCATTTGCATAAGAAAACATAGGGACGAAGGTAGTGACGTGAGTGAATATGAGTAGCCATGAAGTGCCTTTGTAAATTCAAATGTTGAGGTAGTGTTTTTTTTCAAATGAAATTTCACATGATTGTTCAGCCAATAAGCTACACAATAACGATGTAAACTATCGCATAAGTGAAAAGTCCAAGAATTCAAAACATTCGTCAATGTGGCATTTCGTCGAACATGTGGTGTGCAATGTGAATTACTTCCTATTTCTTCTAAAACACTACCATGAAATTTTCCCCAATTCTCAACCTCATATCGATCTACCTTATACCTTCTAGCTAATTCCAACACATTGAATGAAAAATGTGAAAAAGAAACTCGAAAATATGGGGTTAGAGGAACATACCTTGCTTGGCCAAATACTTGTTAATTTAGATGTGGCACCTCAATGTAGAATCCAATCCAATTGAATGAAGAGTGTGTGAAATGGGTGTAAGTGTAGAGGATGGGGTGAGTAGTGTGCAAGTGAAGTGTGTGCAAGTGAATGGTTGAAGTGGGTGAGTGGTCTCGAGCGTGAGTGAGAGGGGGGGAAAGTGTGGGGTGAATGGTGTGGTCACGGGTTAAAACCTGTGACCACAACACTATGCGGTCGCATAGTGAAATCTATTCCCCTTGGTTTGCTTTTGGTTACGGTCTATGCGGCCGCATAGACCAAACCGGGTTTCTAATTAATTTTTTTTCTTTTATTTATTTATTTATTTATTTTAAAGAAATAAAATAAAAGAAATAAAAAGAGTGCCATTTTTGTCCAAAATTATTATTTTTTAAATGACTTAAAATTTAAACTCCCCCAAAAATTGGTTTTTCACTTAAAAATTTGACTCGCCCGCTATATTCCTGGAAAAATTGAAAATTTTGACTCGAAAAGAGGAATATGCTTATCGAAAACTTGGCACCAAAACCGATTTTTCATAAATGTTGTCCCGTATTCTGAAAGCTTAATCAAAACGAACATCTTCGCACATCGGAATGCGTGACACACACTCGAACACCCAAACACTTCATTTAGCACCCATTCATGCAACATTAAACATGTAGTGCCTAGGCTATCATGCAAAATATGATCGATGACCTACGAAACAAACTAAACTCAAACAAATTCCTAAACTAATGCAATGCAATAAAATAAATTTAAGGATACAGTGGGTTGCCTCCCACTCAGCGCTAGGTTATAGTCGATAGCTCGACTTTACCATATTGCGTCATTCTGGCGATCCAAGATGGACGGTAGACTTGTCCTTTGAAAGATCACCGCCCCAATAGTGCTTCAAACGCTGTCCATTAACTTTGAATGTCCCCTTGCTGTCGTGAGTGATCTCAACCGCTCCATGTGGAAACACTTGTGTAATGGTATATGGACCAGACCATCTCGATCTCAATTTTCCTGCGAACAGTTTAAGCCTGGAGTTGTAGAGTAGCACTTTTTGCCCCACTTTAAAGTCACGCCTCTGGATATGCATCTCATGCCATTTCTTAGTGCGCTCTTTGTAGATCTTTGAGTTCTCGTAGGTTTCCATTCTGAGCTCATCCAGTTCATTCAGTTGTAACAGTCGTTTTTCACCCGCAGCCTTCAAATCCAAGTTCAACTTCTTCATTGCCCAGTAAGCATGATGTTCGATCTCGAGAGGTAGATGGCATGCTTTCCCAAAAACCAGTCGATATGGTGACATTCCTATAGGGGTCTTGAATGCAGTCCTGTAGGCCCACAAGGCATCATCCAGTTTCTTTGACCAATCCTTTCGTGATGAGTTGACTGTGACTTTGAGTATTCACTTCAATTGCCTATTAGATACTTCGACCTGTCCACTGGTTTGGGGATGGTATGCGGTGGCTATATGGTGCTTAACGCCATATTTTGCTAACAACCGCTCGAACTGACGATTGCAGAAATGTGTGCCCCCGTCACTGATTATGGCTCTTGGTGTTCCAAACCAGGTAAAAATGTTCTTCTTTAAAAACTCAATCACCACTTTTCCATCATTAGTAGGTAGTGCGACAGCCTCGACCCACTTCGATACATAATCCACAGCCACTAATATATATTGATTTGAAAAAGATGGTGGAAATGGTCCCATGAAGTCGATCCCCCAGACGTCGAATAATTCCACCTCTAAGATACTATT
>NW_019234085.1:0-2414 GCF_002742605.1 Olea europaea var. sylvestris
GAAAAATTGTTTGAAATTTAAACTGTCCAACAGGGTAACGACACGTTGAAAAGTGTAAACTAAGGTGTTCACCAAAGTGTACACGTCGCAAGGTTCTTATCGATTGATCTTTGCTATTTGTACACAGATTTTTGACACGTTGTTTGACACTCGCATTATTGTCAAGTGTTAATTGGATGGGAAAATCGTTTAAATTTTAAACTGTCAAACAGGGTAATGTCACGTGGTAAAGTGTAAACTAAAGTATACACCATAGTGTACATGTAGCAAGGTCCTTACCGATTGAACTTTGCTACTTAACTGATTTTTGACACTTTTTTGACACTTGCATTGTTGTCAAGCATCAATTAGATGGGAAAACTATTTGAAATTTAAACTGTCCAACAGGGTAATGTCACGTGGTAAAGTGTAAACTAAAGTGTACACCATAGTGAACATGTCTCTAGGTTCTTATCGATTGATCTTTTCTATTTGTACACTAATTTTTGACAAGTTGTTTGACACTTACATTGTCACCAAGTGTCAATTTGATGGGAAAATTGTTAGAATTTTAAACTGTCCAACAAGGTAATGTCACATGGCAAAGTGTAAACTAATGTATACACCATGCTGTACATGTAACAAGGTCCTTACAGATTGAGCTTTGCTATTTCTACACTGATTTTTGACATGTTGTTTGACACTTGCACTATTGTCAAGGGTCAATTGGATGTGAAAATTGTTTGAAATTTAAACTGTCCAACAAGGTAATGTGACGTGGCGAAGTGTAAACTAAAGTGTACACCGTAGTGTACATGAGGCAAGGTCCCTATCGGTAGAACTTTACTATTTGTACACTGATTTTGAACATGTTGTTTGACACTTGCATTGTTGTCAAGTGTCAATTGGATGGGAAAACTGTTTGAACTTTAAACTATCCAACAGGGCAATGATACATGACATAACTGTTTGAAATTTAAACTATCCAACAGGGTAATGATACATAACAAAGTGTAAACTAAAGTGCACACCATAGTGTACATGTCGCAAGGTTCTTACAAATTGATCTTTGCTATTTGTACACTAATTTTTAACACGTTGTTGACACTTGTATTGTTGTCAAGTGACAATTGGATGGGAAAACTGTTTGAATTTAAACTGTCCAACAGTGTAATGTCACTTGGCATAGTGTAAACTAAAGTGTAAACCATGGTGTACAAGTAACAAGGTCCTTACCAATTGAACTTTGCTATTTGTACACTAATTTCCAACACGTTGTTTGACACTTGCATTGTTGTGAGGTGTCAATTGGATGGAAAACCTGTTTGAAATTTAAGCTATCCAATAGGGCAATGTCACATGGCAAAGTGTAAACTGAAGTATACTCCGTAGTGTACGAGTAGTAAGATCCTTACCGATTGAACTTTGCTATTTGTAAACTGATTTTTGATGCATTTTTTGACACTTACAATGTTGTCAAGTGTCAATTAGATGGAAAAACTATTTGACACATGTAGCAAGGCTCTTACCGATTGAGCTTTGCTATTTGTAGACTGATTTTCGACACATTGTTTGACACTTGCATTGTTGACAAGTGTCAATTGCATGGGAAAATTATTTGAAATTTAAACTGTCCAACAAGGTAATGACACGTGGCAAAGTACAAACTAAAGTGTACACCATAGTGTACATATCGCAAGGTTCTTACCAATTGAATTTTACAATTTGTACACTGATTTTTGACACGTTGTTTGACACTTGCATTGCTATAAAGAGACAATTGGACGGGAAAATTGTTTGAAATTTAAACTGTCCGATAGAGTAATATCACATGGCAAAGTATAAACTAAAGTGTACAACATAGTGTACATGCAGCTAGGTTCTTACCAATTGCACTTTGCTATTTGTACACTTATTTTTGACACGTCGTTTCACACTTGCATTGTTGTCAAGTGTCAATTGGATGGGAAAACTGTTTGAAATTTAAACTATCCAATAGTGTAATGACACGTGGCAAAGTGTAAACTAATGTGTCCACCAAAGTGTACATGTCGTAAGGTTCTTACCGATTGATCTTTGCTATTTGTACACTGATTTTTGACACGTTGTTTGACACTTGCATTGTTATTAAGTGTCAGTTGGATGGGAAAACTGTTTGAAATTTAAACTGTCGAATAGGGTAATGTCACGTGGTAAAGTGTAAATTAAAGTGTACATCATAGTGCACATATAGCAAGGTCCTTACCGATTGAAATTTGCTACTTAATTGATTTTTGACACATTTTTTGACACTTGCATTGTTGTCAAGCGCCAATTAGATGGGAAAACTGTTTGAAATTTAAAGTGTCCAATAGGGTAATGTCACGTGGCAAAGTGTAAACTAAAGTGTACACCATAGTGTACATGTCGCAAGGTTCTTACCGATTGATCTTTGC
>NW_019234086.1:0-2413 GCF_002742605.1 Olea europaea var. sylvestris
GATAAACCTGTCAAATTTGAGCCCATTCCGATAAAGTCGAGAAAAATGACGAAATTGCCGCTGGCGCGATTTTTATTTCCGATTAAACTCCCAAATTTCAGACAATTCCGACACAGTCGAGAAAAATGACGAAATTGCCCCCTGCGCGATTTTTGTTTCCGATCGACCAGTAAAATTTTAGCCAATTCCGACACAGTCGCGAAAAATGACAAAATTGCCCTGGCGCAGTTTTTGTTTCCGATCAACCTGTCAAATTTGACCCCATTCCGACAGATTCGAGAAAAATGACAAAATTGCCCCCGGCGCGATTTTTATTTCAGATCAAACTACCAAATTTCAGCCAATTCCGACCCAGTCGAGAAAAATGACGAAATTGTTCCCTGCCCGATTTTTGTTTCCAGTCAACAAGTCAAATTTTAGCCAGTTCCGACGCTGTCACAAAAAATGACGAAATTACACCCGGTGCGGTTTTTGTTCCCGATCAACCTGTCAAATTTGAGACCATTCCGGCACAGTCGCGAAAAACGACGAAATTGCCCCTGGCCCGATTTTTGTTTCCGACCAACCAGTGAAATTTTAGCCCATTCCGACACCGTCGCGAAAAATGACGAAATTGCCCCCAGCACGATTTTTCTTTCCGATCAACTTGTCAAATTTTAGGCAATTCCGACGCCGTCATGAAAAATAATGAAATTACCCCAGGCACGATTTTTATTTCCGATCAACCGGGCAAATTTGAGCCCATTCCGACACAGTCGCGAAAAATGACGAAATTGCCAGCTGTGCGATTTTTGTTTCCGATCAAACTGTCAAATTTGAGCCCATTCCGACACAGTCGAGAAAAATGACGAAATCGCCCACGGCGCGATTTTTATTTCAGAGCAAACTGCCAAATTTCAGCCAATTCCGACACAGTCGAGAAAAATGACGAAATTGCCCCCGACGTTGTTTTTGTTTCCGTTCAACCAGTCAAATTTCAACCAATTCCGACACAGTCGCGAAAAATTACGAAATTACACCCGGCGCGATTTTTGTTCCCGATCGACCCGTCTAATTTGAGCCCATTCCGACACAGTCGAGAAAAATGACGAAATTGCCGTCGGCGCGATTTTTATTTCCTATCAAACTCCCAAATTTCAGCCAATTCCGACACAGTCGAGAAAAATGACGAAATTGCTCCCGGCGCGATTTTTGTTTCCGATCAACAAGTTCATTTTTAGCCAATTCCGTCACAGTCGCGAAAAATGACGAAATTACACCCGATGCGGTTTTTGTTCCCGATCAACCTGTCAAATTTGAGCCCATTCCGACACAGTCGAGAAAAATGACGAAATTGCTCCCGGCGCGATTTTTATTTCCGATCAACAAGTTCATTTTTAGCCAATTCCGTCACAGTCGCGAAAAATGACGAAATTACACCCGGCGCGATTTTTGTTCCCGATCAACCTGTCAAATTTGAGCCCATTCCGACACAGTCGAGAAAAATGACGAAATTGCCGTCGGCGCGATTTTTATTTCCTATCAAACTCCCAAATTTCAGCCAATTCCGACACAGTCGAGAAAAATGACGAAATAGGCGCCGGCGCGATTTTTATTTTCGATCAAACTCCCAAATTTCAGCCAATTCCGACACAGTCGAGAAAAAATTACGAAATTGGCCCCGGCGCGATTTTTGTTTCTGATCAACCAGTTAAATTTTAGCCAATTCCGACGGAGTCGCGAAAAATAACGAAATTACACCCGGCGCGATTTTTGTTCTGAATCAACCTGTCAAATTTGAGCCCATTCCGACACAGTCGAGAAAAATGACGAAATAGGCGCCGGTGCGATTTTTATTTCCGATCAAACTGCCAAATTTCAGCCAATTCCGACACAGTCGAGAAAAATGACGAAATTGCCCCCGACGCGATTTTTGTTTCCGATCAATCGGTTAAATTTTAGCCAGTTCCGTCATATTCGCGAAAAATGACGGAATTACACCCTGCGCGATTTTTGTTCCCGATCAACCTGTCAAATTTGAGCCCATTCTGACACAGTCGAGAAAAATGACGAAATTGCCGCCAGCGCGATTTTTATTTCCGATCAAACTTCCAAACTTCAGCCAAGTCCGACACAGTCGAGAAAAATGACGAAATTGCCTCCGGAGCGATTTTTGTTTCCGATCAGCGAGTTAAATTTTAACCAATTTCGTCACCGTCGCGAAAAATGACGAAATTACACACGGTGCGGTTTTTGTTTCCGATCAACCTGTCAAATTTGAGCCCATTCCGACACAGTCTTGAAAAATGACGATATTGCCCCCGGCGCGATTTTTGTTTCCAATCAAACTACCAAATTTAGCCCATTCCGACATCGTCGCGAAAAATGACGAAATTGCCCCCGCCGCGATTTTTGTTTCCGATCAACCTATCAA
>NW_019234087.1:0-2413 GCF_002742605.1 Olea europaea var. sylvestris
AAGAAAAAATGCACCAGGGGCAATTTTATCATTTGTCGCGACGATGTCGGAATGGGCCGAAATTTGGCAGTTTGATTGGAAACGGCCAGGGAAATTGGACGGGGGGCACAGACCCGGGATCACGGGATTTTAGTAAAATTCCATCATTTCGGACTCCAAATAATTAATTCCCGTATTAATTATGTCAGGTTGAAGTAGTGCTGAACAGAAAATTAAAAAAGAAAAACTGCACCAGGGGCAATTTTGTCATTTGTCACGACGGTGTCGGAACGGGCCGAAATTTGGCAGGTTGATTGGAAATTGTCCACAAAATTGGACTCGGGGCACAGACTCGGGATCACGGGATTTTAGCCAAATTTCTTCGTTTGGGCCTCCGAATAATTAATTTTCGTATTTATTATGTCAGGTTGAAGAAGTGCTGGACCGAAAATTAACGAAGTAAAATCGCACCAGGGGCAATTTTGTCATTTGTCGCCACAGTGTCGGAATGGGTGAAAATTTGGGAGGATGATTGGAAACGACCCGCGAAATTGGACTCTAGACACAGACCCAAGATC
The DNA here is from genome assembly GCF_002742605.1 of Olea europaea var. sylvestris. Taxonomy (NCBI): domain Eukaryota; kingdom Viridiplantae; phylum Streptophyta; class Magnoliopsida; order Lamiales; family Oleaceae; genus Olea; species Olea europaea. The sequence goes on from NW_019234087.1 coordinate 558, forward strand.
ACGGGATTTTAACCAAATTCCTTCGTTTGGGCCTCCGAATAATTAATTTCCTTAATTATTATGTCAGGTTGAAGAAGTGATGGACAAAAAATTGACAAAGCAAAGCCGCACCAGGGGCAATTTTGTTATTTGTCGCGACGGTGACGAAATTTGTAGACATTTTGCAGGTTGATTGGAAACGGCCCGCTAAATTGGACTCGGGGCACGGACCTGGAATCACGGGATTTTGGCCAAATTCCTTCTTTTGGGCCTCCGAATAATTAATTTCCGCATTAATTATGTCAGGTTGAAGAAGTGCAGGACAAAAAATTAACAAAGAAAAACTGCACCAGGGACAATTTTTCCATTTGTCACGACGGTGTATGAATGGGCCAAAATTTGACAGGTTGATTGGAAATGGCCCGCGAAATTGGACTCGTGGCACAGACCCAGGATCACGGGATTTTAGCCAAATTCCTTCGTTTGGGCCTCCGAATAATTAATTTCCTTATTAATTATGTCAGGTTGAAGAAGTGATGGACACAAAATTAACAAAGCAAAGCCGAACCAGGGGTAATTTTGTCATTTGTCGCGATGGTGTTGGAATGGGCCGACATTTGGTAGGTTCATTGGAATCGGCCCGCGAATTGGACTCGGGGCACAAACCCGAGATCACGGGATTTTAGCTAAATTCCTTCTTTTGAGCGTCCGAATAATTAATTTTCATATTAATTATGTAAGGTTGAAGAAGTGTTGGACGGCAAATTAACAAAGAAAAACTGCACCAGGGGCAATTTTGTCATTTGTCGTGACGGTGTCGGAATGTGTCGAAATTTGGCATGTTGATTGGAAATGGCCCGCGAAATTGGACACGTGCCACAGACCTAGGATCACTGGATTTTAGCCAAATTCCTTTGTTTGGGCCTCCGGATAATTAATTTTCGTAATAATTATGTCAGGTTGAAGAAGTGTTGGACAGAAAATTAACAAAGAAAAATCGCACCAGGAGCAATTTTGTCATTTGTCGCGACGGTGTCGGAATGCAACGAAATTTGGCAGGTTGATTGGAAACGATCGACGAAATCGGACTCGGCGCACAGACCCAGGATCACGGGATTTTAGCCAAATTCCTTCGTTTGGGCCTCCGAATAACTAATTTCCGTATTAATTATGTCAGGTTGAAGAAGTGCTGGACAGAAAATTTACAAAGAAAAACCACACCAGGGGCAATTTTGTCATTTGTCGGGACGCTGCCAAATGGGATGAAATTTGGCAGGTTATTGGAAACGGCCCGCGAAATTGGACTCGGGGCATAGACCCATGATCGCGTGATTTTAGCCAAATTCCTTCGTTTGGGCCGCCGAATAATTAAGTTCCATATTAATTATGTGAGGTTGAAGAAGCGCAGGACAAAAAATTGACAAAGAAAAATCGCACCAAGGGCAATTTCGTCATTTGTCACGATGGTGTTGGAATGGGCCGAAATTTGGCAGGTTGATTGGAAATGAGCCGCGAAATTGTACTCGGGACACAGACCCGGGAACGCGGAATTTTAGCCAAATTCGTTCGTTTGGGCCTCCGAATAATTAATTTCCGTGTTAACTATATCAGGTTGAAGAAGTGCTGGACAAAAAATTTACAAAGAAAAATCGCACCAGGGACAATTTTTTCATTTGTAGCAACGGCGTCGGAATGGGCCGAAATTTTGCAGGTTGATTGGAAACGGGCCGAGAAATTGGACTCGGTGCACAGACCCAGGACCACGGGATTTTAGCAAAATTCCTTCGTTTGGGACTCCGAATAATTAATTTCCATATTAATTATGTCAGGTTGAAGAAGTTCTGGACAGAAAATTTACGAAGAAAAACCATACCAGG
>NW_019234088.1:0-2413 GCF_002742605.1 Olea europaea var. sylvestris
TTATTGTTTCCACAACTAAGGTTCAAGGATTGGTGACTCCCTCCCTGCACTCCCCCCCTTCAAAAAATGTAAAATCTAAATTTCTTCACAGTACAAGATAACCATCATGATGAAGAGGCAGCAATTCAATGGAAGAAGTGGGGAAGAATGAAGAAGAGAACCAACCGAAACTATATTTCAAATGGAAATAGAGTGGGGTCCACACCTGGCAATTAAGTGGTGTTTTTGTCTATTACGTTTCTTGTATTTGAATACCTTTTTTTTTATTGCAGTAGCATATATATAGAGACTAGACGTGTGAGGCAAGGAGAATTTTGATGTAAAACCAATGCAGTTATTCTATTTCCTCTTCTGAATTTCTCTCTGCTATTCTTCTTTTATTACTTCTTCTTCTACTTAATTTCTTCTTGCCCATTTTCCAAATTGTGATTATTCCTGAAATTGAGTTTGAGTTGTAGTTTCCTTGGACCGTGGCTTTCAATTTGGCACTAATTTTGAGTGAGTTCATCATCAACTTGAGCTTCACTCATTACATTTGGTATCAGAGCACTTAGTTCCTGGATAAGGATGGAGACTAGATAGAAAACTACAGAAGAAAATCTAAAGAGGCTTGATAAGGAATTGGGTGAGTTGGGTGCTGCTGTTGCTTCTCTCACTGGTAAGGTTGATTCCAAGTTCGATAATATTGATTGATATATGCATCAAATAAATGAGAAACATGAGGATGTTGTTGCTCTACTGGTTAAAATGATTGCATCTCAAGAGAAACGAGTAGAAGGATCCAACAGTGGATCGAATTTTGATGGTGGAGTGTTAAGTGTGAAGTCTGGTAAGGAAGTTAGATCAGGTGGAGATGCTTTTGATGTTAGAATGAACACCAAAATCCCCAAACTTGATTTTCCCCAATTTGAGGGAGATAACCCAAGAGAGTGGGTGAGAAAAGCCAATAAATATTTCCAAATACATCAGGTGACAGAAAAATTGAAGGTGGGATTGCATAAATGTATTTGAAAGGAAGGGCTGACATATGGTTCCATGGCTTCCTAGCTAGTAATCCCAGTGCTAGTTGGAACCTGTTGGCTACTGAAATTGTAGAAGGTTTGCAGAAGCCACTAGTGATGATGTAGTGGAGACCTTTAACAAGATCAGACAATATGGTGGTGTAGCTAAATACATGGAGAAATTTGAGGATTTAAAAGCTCAAGCTATGCAAGCCCTACCTAACCTACTTGAATCCCACTATATTAGCATCTTTACCAGTGGATTGAAGGGAGAAATTAAATCCATGGTCAAGATGTTCAAACCTAGCACGTTAAGCCAAGCCTTTGAAATAGCTCAACGCCAAAAGACAACCATCTCTACTATAAATAAGAACTCTAAAACCACTAAGCCATTTACTATATCAAACACCCTTTATACTCCTCAGAAGATGACTGAACAACACAACCCAACCCCTTAAATATCTAGTCAAGTTCAGAAAATTCAACCCCCACCCTATAAGACCATTTTCCCAAGGGCATGGTTGCAAGAATAGGATGTTGAACTTTATGGTGGTGGATGAAGAAGATGAGGGTGATGATAGAGAGACAGGGGATCCTGGTGAAGAAAGGAATGCGGAGGTTGAGGGGGAAGAAATTATGCAAATCTCGATCAGTGCATTAGTAGGGCATATCACACATAAAACTATAAGGATTCCAGGGAAGATTAAGGGTAAGAGAGTATCTATACTCATTGATAGTGGAAGCACCCATTACTTTATAGATGAGAGACTAGTTCATTCGTTAGGATACTTGATAGATAATACCAAACCAATGATGGTGGCTGTGGCAAATGGAGAAAAGCTTGAGAGTAAGGCTGTATACCAGCCAATGACTTGGCAAATGCAAGGGCTGGAGTTCCAATTCAGACTAAGGTCCCTAAAACTCGGGAGAAGTGACATGGTATTGGGGTGAATTGGCTTAGTCAATTTCAGCCAATAACCTTCGATTTTACCAAAGGATATATTAGATTCATGGATGATGGGAAGGAAGTAGAGCTAAGCAGTAAACTTACAGGCGGTAGGATCGAAATGATTAGTGGAGAGCAGATGGATAGATAGATGGGGAAGCAGGAATATGAGATCATGGGACAGCTGTATGCCATCATAGATGTGGATTCAGTAGAAACCCCAGAAGAACTAAAGCCAGTTTTAACTGACTTCCAAGATGTATTTGCTGAACCTAAGGGACTACCTCCGACTTAGGGGTGTAAAAGAGTCGAACTGAGCCGGCTAGCGAGCCGAAATTCTCGGCTCGGGCTCGGCTAGAGTAAATCATAGCAGGCTTTGGCCAAAAAAAATCGGCTCGGCCCGAGCTTTTAGCTCGAGCTTTTTACGAGCCGAGCCGAGCAGATTCGGGCTGGCTCGATTTTTTCA
>NW_019234089.1:0-2413 GCF_002742605.1 Olea europaea var. sylvestris
GCACGATTTTTGAATGGGTTAAATAGTGAAATTGCTAATGTCGTTGAATTGCAACACTATGTGGAGTTAGAGGACATGTTGTATATTGCCATGAAGGTAGAGAGTAGGGGTGTAAGCGGTCCGATTTTACCGATTTTTGACAAATTTTCAAACCAAATCGTTTAAAACGGTTTGAGAAAAACTCAAACCTAAACCAAACCATTTTGAACGGTTTGAAAAAAACTCAAACCTAAACCTAACGGTTTGGTCCGGTTTTAAACCGCCGGTTTCACCATATACTTTTTACCCGTCTACTTTTATGTCATTAATTCATTGAATTTAATATATATTTATATCTCACTAGTAATAAATCTAAAACAAACTAAGCCCCTGTTTGAATCAAATTTTTGGGACAAAAAAATGAAAATTTGGATTGTTATTCTACAAGTCTAGCCGCCTTTGTTAACCTGCTATTTCATGTGTAGGACCCAATCTCCTCTTCAATAGTCAATTTTCTCATTATGATGATATGAAAAATATGGCTCAAACAGAGATTAAATATATCTACTATAAATTTAAATATTAACTAAATCAAAGTGAAATCACAATAAACTAAAACACAGTTTTTTTTTCATTTTTGTTCACCTTTTTTAGGTTAATGACGATAAAATAACGTTACAATACAATTCTACTAAACTAGATATAAGGTCAAAAAAATAATGATGTCCAACAAGACCTCGTGATTATTATATCTGAAAAAAAGATATTGATTAAACAAAGAGAATAACCAACTACAATAATAAAGCAATTGTTTATAATATCTAAACATAACAATTACACAAGTTTACGTTTGTATGATGTTACGAAACACATTTAATTTCAAATTCTTACCTTAGTTTGCTTCAAAAAATTATTGATCTGAAACTTTATTTGTAGCAAATATTATCACCGAAGGTCTAGAATCTCTTTGTCTTCGATTTGGTATAATAGACTTCAATTCGACTTTGAAGATGCGTGAAAAATCTGAAAAGAAGTGTGTGGTGCCGATGGCTCAAAACCGTGTTGGTTGTCGACTGGAGTTCATCTAAATTTTGAAGAGGAAAAAGGCTTTTGATAGATTATGTTAGTCTTAAAATTATTAAATATATATTAGGATTATTGGATGATGATGATGATGATGATAATAATAATATATGTATTAGAAAATTAGGAATTGACAAAAATACCCACAAATGACAAAACTATTGAATTTTACATATTTGGATGAATTTTCAAAAATTTTCATTTTTTTATTTTTATATATTTTTTCACCGGTCCGGTTTGGTTTTAAACCGTAATTAAAATTCTCAAACCTAAACCAAACCATTTTGACCGATTTGGTTTGGGTCAAAACCATTTCGTTGACTGGGTCCACGTGGCACCAAACCGACGATTTCTAAAATGCGGTTTCGGTTCGATTTTTCGGTTTTGCGATTTTTGCTTACAGCCCTAGTAGAGAGACAATTGAAGAGGAAGGGGACAACTAGACAACCATTAGGTAATTTGAGTTTTAATTCATCTTTGAAGCGAAGGTGGGATAATAATAATAAAGGTGTACCTAAAGGTAGGAATGATTGGCCAATGGGAAAAGATGAAGGCGCTAGCAAAACAATAACAAAACCGAAGTTGCAACCATCAAGGAGTAGAGACATCAAGTGCTTTAGGTTCTTGGGGTCGAGGCATATTGCTTATAATGTTCAAATAAAAGGGCAATGATGTTGTGGGATAATGGACATGTGGTGAGCGAAAGTGAAGGCGACTATGATGACATGCCGACCTTGGAGGAGGTTAGTGATGGAGAAAAAATTGAAGGAGCCGTTGGGAATTTACTTGTCGCAAGGAGAGCTCTTACTACTCACATCAAGGTGGATGACTTGGAGTTGCAGTAGGAGAACATCTTCCATACTCGATGCCACATCAACAATATGTATGTAGTGTAATTATTGATAGTGGTAGTTTCACATATGTTGCTTACATAGCACTTGTAGAGAAGTTAAATTTAACATTTTTGAAGCATCCTAAGCTATATAAATTGCAATGGTTAAATGAAGTGGAGAAGTTAAGGTTAATAGAAGGGTGTTAATAAATATATCAATTGGTAGTTATCGGGACAAAGTAATGTGTGATGTTGTACTGATGCAAGCAGGACATATTTTATTGGAGAGTCCATGTCAATACGATCGGAAGGCTATGCATGATGGGTATCAAAATTTCTACAGTTTCATCAAGGATTGGAGGTTTATCACTCTTGTACCATTAACACAGGCGCAAGTCCATGAGGACCAAATTAAATTAAGGAACGAGGAAGAGACGAGAGTAAGTGAGTTAGAAAAAAGGAGAGAAATGTATAAGTAAGAGAAACAGAGAGAAAGCTGTGAGATAGGGAGCATGAGAG
>NW_019234090.1:0-2009 GCF_002742605.1 Olea europaea var. sylvestris
GAAACAAAAATAGCACCGGGGGCAATTTCGTCATTTTCGCGACGGTGTCGGAATCGGCTAAAATTTGACTGATTGATGGGAAAAAAAAATCGCGCCGGGGGCGATTTCTTAATTTTTCGAGACGGCGTCGAAATTGGCTCAAATTTGACAGATTGATCGGAAACAAAAATCGCGTCGGGCGCAATTTCGTCATTTTTCACAACGGTGTCGGAATCGGCTAAAATTTGACAGATTAATCGGAAATAAAAATCGCGCAGAGGGCAATTTCGTTGTTTTTCGCGACGGTGTCGGAATGGTCCAAAATTTGACTGATTGGTGGGAAAAAAATCGCACCGGGGGCAATTTTGTCATTTTTCGCGACGGTGTCGAAATCGGCTAAAATTTGACTGTTTGATGGGAAACAAAAATCGCACAGGGGCAATTTCGTCATTTTTCGTGACGGTGTCGGAATCGGCTAAAATTTGACTAATTGGTGGGAAACAAAAATCGCGCCGGGGGCAATTTCGTCATTTTTCGCGAAGGTGTCGAAATCGGCTAAAATTTGACTGATGGATGGGAAACAAAAATTGCGCAGGGGCAATTTCGTCATTTTTCGTGACGGTGTCGGAATCGGCTAAAATTTGACTGATTGGTGGGAAACAAAAATCGCGCCGGGGGCAGTTTCGTCATTTTTCGCGACGGTGTCGAAATCGGCTAAAATTTGACTGATGGATGGGAAACAAAAATCGCGCAGGGGCAATTTCGTCATTTTTCGTGACGGTGTCGGAATCGACTAAAATTTGACAGATTGATGGGAAACAAAAATAGCCCCGGGGGCAATTTCGTCATTTTCGCGACTGTATCGAAATTGGCTAAAATTTGACTGATTGATGGGAAAAAAAATTCGCGCGGGGGGCGATTTCGTAATTTTTCGCGACTGTGTCGAAATTGGCTCAAATTTGACAGATTGATCGGAAACCAAAAATCGCGTCGGGCGCAATTTCGTCATTTTTCACAACGGTGTCGGAATCGACGAAATTTGACAGATTCATCGGAAATAAAAATTGTGCCGAGGGCAATTTCGTCGTTTTTCGCGACGGTGTCGGAATCGGCTTAAATTTGACAGATTCATCGGAAATAAAAATTGTGCCGAGGGCAATTTCGTCGTTTTTCGCGACGGTGTCGGAATCGGCTTAAATTTGACAGATTCATCGGAAATAAAAATTGTGCCGAGGGCAATTTCGTCGTTTTTCGCGACGGTGTCGGAATCGGCTTAAATTTGACAGATTCATCGGAAATAAAAATTGTGCCGAGGGCAATTTCGTCGTTTTTCGCGACGGTGTCGGAATCGGCTTAAATTTGACAGATTCATCGGAAATAAAAATCGCGCCGTGGGCAATTTCGTCGTTTTTCGCGACGGTATCGGTATGGTCTAAAATTTGACTGATTGATGGGAAACAAAAATCGCGCCGGTGGCAATTTCGTCATTTTTGGCGACAGTGTCGAAATCGGCTAAAATTTGACTGATTGAAGGGAAACAAAAATCGCGCTGGGGGCAATTTCGTAATTTTTCGCGAAGGGGTCGAAATCGGATAAAATTTGACTGATTGATGGGAAACAAAAATCGCGCTGGGGGCAATTTCGTAATTTTTCGCGACGGTGTCGGAATCGGCTCAAATTTGACTGATTGATGGGAAACAAAAATCGCGCCGGGGGCGATTTCTTAATTTTTCGAGACGGTGTCGAAATTGGCTCAAATTTGACAGATTGATCGAAAACAAAAATCGCGTCGGGCGCAATTTCGTCATTTTTCACAACGGTGTCGGAATCGGCTAAAATTTGACAGATTAATCGGAAATAAAAATCGCGCAGAGGGCAATTTCGTTGTTTTTTGCGACGGTGTCGGAATGGTCCAAAATTTGACTGATTGATCGGAAATTAAAATCGCGCCGGGGGCTATTTTTTCATTTTTCGCGACTGTGTGGGAATGGGCAAAAATTTGACAGATTGATCGGAAACAAAAATCGCGC
>NW_019234090.1:2186-2413 GCF_002742605.1 Olea europaea var. sylvestris
GATGGGAAACAAAAATCGCGCCGGGGGCGATTTCGTAATTTTTCGAGACGGTGTCGAAATTGGTTCAAATTTGACAGATTGAACGGAAACAAAAATCGGGTCGGGCGCAATTTCGTCATTTTTCACAACGGTGTCGGAATCGGTTAAAATTTGACAGATTAATCGGAAATAAAAATCGCGCCGAGGGCAATTTCGTTGTTTTTCGCGACGGTGTCGGAATGGTCCAA
>NW_019234091.1:0-2413 GCF_002742605.1 Olea europaea var. sylvestris
AGTTATCGTGGCACGTTTAGATTTAGAATTACATCAAATGGATGTGAAGACTGCATTTCTCAATGGAGAATTAGATAAAAAAAATCTACATACAACAATCAGTAGGTTTCATTAAAACAGGTCAAGAGAATAAAGTTTGTAAATTAAATAGATCAATCTATGCTCTAAAGCAGTCTTTTAGACAGTGGTACTTGAGATTTGACAGAGCGGTTATCTCATAAAACTTTGTCATGATGGATGAAGATCACTGTACTTATTTGAAAAGGTCCAGCGAGAAATTTGTTATTTTATCTCTTTACGTAGATGAGATCTTGTTAGCTGAGAATGATAAGAAATATATTAAAATCATTAAGAAATGGTTGTCCTCAAATTTTGAAATGAAGGACATGGGTGAAGCAGATTACATATTAGGTGTTAAAATCCATAGAGATCGTTCAAAGAGGCTTCTTGCTCTGTCACAAGAGTCATATATAAAGAAATTTCTTGAACGTTTCAAAATGGAGAATTGCAATCCCATTGACACTCCTGTATCAAAAGGCAAAACTCTAAATCTTCGTATGTGTCCTAAAACTCTCAAGGAAAAAGAAGAAATGTCTAGAGTTCCATATTCCAGTGCGGTTGGGAGCTCGATGTATGCTATGATGTGTACTCGTCCCGACATTTGTTATGCCGTAAGTCTGGTCAACGGGTATCAATCCAATCCTGGAAGAGAACATTGAAAAGCTATTAAAAGGATATTGAGATACCTAAAGGGTACTGCTAATTACTCGCTATGCTATCAAGGAAATAATTTGTGCTTAAAAGAATACACAGATGCTAATTGGGGTGGAGACCTAGATGAGCGCAAATCAACTTCGGAATATGTATTCTTGCTTAATAATGGCGCTAATTGGGGTGGAGACCTAGATGAGCGCAAATCAACTTCGGAATATGTATTCTTGCTTAATAATGGCGCTATATCTTGGAGTAGCAAGAAACAGACATGTATTTCCTTGTCCACAATGGAAGCAGAACTCATAGCATGTGCTTCGGCAGTATAAGAAGCTGTTTGGTTGAGGAGATTCTTACAGCATCAAAGAGTCGTTAGTGGTGATGTAGGACCTATATTGATCTATTGATATAGTCAGGCTGCTATTACATATACTAAGGATCCCAAGTATCACAGTAGAACCAAACACATTGATACAAAATAAAATTTTGTAAGAGATATCATAGGCAAGAAGGAAGTAAGTTTGCAGTATATTTTTACGCACCAAATGGTAGCTGATCCACTTACAAAACCCATCCCTAGAGATATTTTTATGGCACATGTTAAATCTCTGGGATTGCGTAAAATTTGAATTGTACACTATGTAAACTTTTTCATATATGTCCAATGATGAACAATGTTTGGAGTTCACATGTTAAGAGTAATTTTTTATTGTGATTTTTAGATTACAATTGCATATGCACCCATAAAGTATGTCAAACAGGTTGAGATCAGTTCACTCACATGAACAATCGCCTCAGACACATTGGGGTATGCTGAGATGAGATATAGTGATCATATTGTGTACATGATCCAGTCGCCTTGATGAGATATCAAGATGAGATTACAGGTAATCGGTATGGATTTATTTTCTTGCTATCCATTAGACCTGTTTTTACAGTCAGATCAAGTTCTCGATTTGAGATTACCTAGAGGAATAAATATGAGGAGAACTCAGGTTAGATATCGAGGAATATCTGAACCATGATCTGTACGATGTATTTGATTTGCGAGATTTGACATACGCCCTAAGAAAGGGAGAAAATATCGTAACACGTGTTTCATACCACATGTGCTTTAACGACCAATGAGAAATGAAAGAATTGATCCTTGCTTCTTTATTGTGTGAGTCTCTAAGGCATATTTGACCTCACTTATATATACCCTTATGATTTTTGACTGTTTCTCATAATTTTATTTCAGTGTTGCTACTTTAAAATGTTGCCAATAACTATGGTTGATTCGGTTTGATGGGACATGTCTAGGAAAGCAGCTGATTTGAAATGAAGGGATTCAAATAGGAAATGAAGACTATTTAACTAACACGTCAGCTTGTATCCATCGGCCGGACAATTGTGTTGATTATTTAAGTTTTGTGATACAATTGTGAATACAATATAAATGAGAAAGTTGAGTATGTTTTAAAATAAATTGAGGGGTCAGAAATACTCGAACTGGTGTTACAAAATATGTTTGGGGTATAGCGAGAAATATAATTCCTCTTTCAGAGCTACTATACATCCCTAACAGTATAGTGTTGTGTGCTCTTAAATTAACTCGCTGGTCGCACGATTCATTTACTTGTGTGAACTTGGAGATGTAGAGATTAATATAATTGATATTATATTAGAATCAGGTCAAACCTATCATGTGCGAGTGGGAGAT
>NW_019234092.1:0-2412 GCF_002742605.1 Olea europaea var. sylvestris
TTATATCTAAATAAATAACTCACGAAACTATTTCTTTAAATTATGAAGAAGAATTTTTCAAAGTAGTCCTCTACACTCATGCAGAGTGAAATAATCTTTCTATTTTTTTAATGTAAATGTCTTCAACATCCTTATCATTAAAGGCCTTATTTATTTTCTAAGTACATTCATAATTGAACCTGAAGCGGGGTCAAATTACTCAACTTGGTCAAAATTGACACAAACTTGATCAACACCAATCTCCATTTTCATAATTTACCCGATCAACACAAGGGATATGTATTGGGAAGGGGAAATGAATGCATTGGTGGTTGGAAGCTACGGTCGGGTCACAGGCAATGCTAGATTGCATGTGAAGTAGGGGATCGAGCAATGACATTGTTGTGATGGGGGCTATAACAAGTCGTAATGTGGGAGTGTTACAGTTGGCATAGTGTTGTTGTGGTGCCTGTGGTGGTGCCAATACGTGTTGCAATTGATGGGTTTTGAATAAGTGAATCTGAGATCTTCTTTGACAGTTTGGTTGAAATCGTTAATATAGATGTTAGAATCACAAGTGACTTTCATATAACTCAAAGTTAGTTGGTAAAACCATTAAATCCCTTTAACTTTTTTCCCCAATTTAATACATTTGCATGCGATTTTAATATCAACATTGACAATTACCATCATATGGAGAACTAAAATGTCTCGATTAAACGCTGATAGTCAATAATCATGTCATATAAAAGGTTAAGAAGTTTCAACCTAAGTGTCCCTTTTCCCTTTGTCCATTCTCTTTTATTTATTTTTAGAGGGTATTTGATGGAGATTAAAATTAGATTTTTCAGTAAATTGTAATAGAAGTTTCTGAAATATATGGTTGAACAGTTGTGAGACCCATGAAAGATGTGATTAATATTGATTGTTTGACTTTAATTTAAATTAAAATTAGATTTTAACCCAAATCAAATAAAATTCTAAACCAAGTGGCTAGGTACATGTGGCTATGAAATAGGGTTGTCCTCTCAAAGTAAGTAAGGGCCATTTAATCCACGAAGTGTGGGCCTTTTGATAGATCGGCCTTTCTATTTTCATCTCTGTGGGCCGTTGTTAGAGGTGAATTTCAGATCGGGAAAAATTCATATGTAAGGTGTTTAATAAAGTCACAGTTACAAGATTAATGGTCACAAATTCATAATTATTAGTCACAAATTTACTTATTGGTCACAGATCATCGAATTAATTGGTTACAGATTATTTTGAGGTCACAAATAAAAAATTTTCGAGGTCACAAATTATTTCGAAATCACAGATCATTCAAATTACAGTTCACAATTTATATATAGGTCACATATTTTCAAATTTATTAGTTACAGAATATATTTTTAGTCACAGATTATTAAATTTTAAGGTCACAGTCACACATTAATAATTAGTCCAAGTAGTTGGTCACAAGCAGCAAACACCTCCACCATCGATCCTGATCCAACACCAATCTTGGTTGCAAACACCACCACACAACGGTCGCTTGCACCACAATACCGCAACCTCACCACCACCGCTACAGCCCGAAATTGGCACCACATTCACCACCACAACCTTATTGCCTAAGTCAGCACCACTACGACTACCCAAAACTACTCCACAAATATATAACAAAATCATAGTTATTGTTGAAAACCGCCACCACCAAAACCACCATTTTTGCAACACCACCGTCACCACACCGCAACAGCAACACTGCCACACACACCACCACGAACAAATCACACCAACCTGTGAAACCCAACACTACCGCCTGTAACCTAACTAGATCGACTGCATCACCATCATCATCATCGCCCCGCCGCCACCACCGTCAAAACCACCACCACTACAATCACACCCTGACACCATCACTGTCGAAAACCACATCAGCCCCAAACCACCGCTGAAAATCACAAGCAGCAGCAGCCACCACCACGCATCGACGCCCCCACTGTTGAAAATCGCACCAGAGAAAGCAGCGACCAAGGTTTTGACTCCACGACGCTCACATTTGTGGCAAGCAACCTCCACCACACCATCACGTCACCACTGCTGAAAAACCACTATAGCCCCGAACCACCACTATTACCACCTACCCCGACGCTACCACCATTGAAAATCATAGCAGCTTCAATCCACTACAACCACGCCACACCCCGACGTTGCCACACTCCCTGCTGTGGCGATGCCTTTGGAGAGACAATGAATTGTCATCAAAGAGGGAAGTAGGCGAAGTTAGAGAGAGGCGAGAGAAGTGAGAGAAAGAAGATTATGAAATTGATTAGGGTTTGAGTGTTAAATTTGGATATTTAATTATTAAATTAGTACCTGATTTTTGCATAATGAAATTTGGTCCCTGATTTTTGAACTGTGATCTTTAAATCCCTGCTATTATGTAATTTC
>NW_019234093.1:0-2412 GCF_002742605.1 Olea europaea var. sylvestris
AAAATGTCACGCAATAACCTAGACCTAGATTAGGGTCCCTCACTTTTTTTCAGGTATGATTTCATTTTCTTCCTTTCCTATTGGGCTTATCTTAGGGAAATTTGAATTTAGAAGGATGTATCCGATTCTGTTGATATTTGAAATGTTTTTGTCTCATTGTAGTCGATTATTTTGTTTTTAAATTTTACGTTGTTCTTGTTACTATGCGTTTGTTTGGATTTCCATTTTAGTTGCTAAAAAGTTATTTTTTGAAAATCAAATATTAATTTCAACCTCACTTCTCGTAATACTCACAAGTCACAAATATTACTCATTTATCCACTACTATTTCGATCAACTTATAATCTTAGCAAATAAAAAGGATGTCCAAACAAAAATTATCTTTGTCACTAAATTTAAAAGTTTGTGACTTTCATGTTTATCTCATTGAAGATACAATTAATTTGACATTTGAGAAATTCATTAATAGTCCCCATAGCCCTCGCAAAAGGTACTTCATTTCAATATTCTAGGATTAATCTAAGTTACAAAACAAAATCAAACTTCATAGAAGTTGGACATATGATAATAGTGTGATATTTAAACAATGATGTAGTGATTTCATATATTTGAAACTCATTGGACAACTATCAAAATGTTAATGATCAACTTTTTCCTATTTAAATATTGAGCGTTAATTTGCTAATCAGATAGTGCGTTGAGGATTGATGATGCAATTTTCCCTTTTAACACAAACTACATGTAAAGCATAAACATGTGTAAGTAACGGGGATGATGTGAGAAACTAGGGGTGTTAAGTGACATGAGTAGTGGACGCTAGATGAGCACCGAATTTCCTGTGCAAGCTGATTATTGACTCAAAAACCAACTCAACCCACCTTATCATTTCGCTTTTCATGCACTTCAAAAGATACATAATTATTATTCACTTATCTATCACTCAATTTTATCTACTTATGATCTAAATAATTTATAAACACTTTCGATATGAACATAAGCTACGTTGTTATCCTCGCAAGTTAAGATTTAGCCCATGTTTGAATCACAAAAAGACATCTTCAGTTCACAACTTTTACGACAATTCACTTTATCAATTATGAATATGGAACCAATTTGTTATAAATTTAAAAAGTTTGAAAATTTATTGTCGCAAAAATAAATTAAAATCGACTTATTACTTGTTTAAAAATTTGGTCTACTAAATCCCAATGTGTGGAATTTTTAAGTGCAACTATTAAATAGTGCATTAAAAAGGACTTTAATTCCAATATCGAGAGGGGTCCACCGCAAAAGATTTTGGTCAAACCAAATCTTAACAAATTGTTTACAGCTTGCTTGTAATCATTGTTAAAGACTAACCATGTTTAATTTGCATCACCAAATATAACATTTTATTTTCTTTATTTATTTTTATGTTTCTCCAATCCTTCGTTACCAAATATGTAAAGATAAATTGATTGAACTCATTAATTGCTCGTCAAATTTTAAGGGTCGTTTCTAGCAAACTTTAACTCTAACAATATATTTGATGATATTTCTCAACTTTTATTAACCAACCTCTAAATTGTAACTTCGAAAATATTCAAGCTTATTTATTTAAAGTCTGAACATTACCAAATACTAAATATTGAAATAGTAATAGTTTATTTTTAAATTATAAATACTATAAATTGTCAAATTATCCAATTAAACTACTACATATTATACTTATTTTAGCCCCTTGTTTGAGCCCCATTTTGGGGAATCACTGAATTTTTGAATAATGTATTGATGAGAAATGCGTGGTTTAAAAATAAAGAAAAGTTTTGAATTTGCGTGTAATATTATTTTATTGAAAAATATGTGGATAAAATGATGTCAAAATACTGTTCAAAAATATATTTTTTCAAAAGACAATGGCTTAATTTTGTAATTTATTAGTATAATTACTATAAACTTGACTTTTTTTAGGCAAAGCGAAGCTTAAAATGTGAGACACTACAATTTAAAATAAAGAAATAACGAAAAGAGAAGATTAGAGATTCTGAAACAATCATGTTTGGCTTACATCAAGTTCGAAGCTTAAAAAATAAAATAAAATTATCCGTCCTATCATTTTTTACAATTAAACAAGTGGCAAACATGATACACACCTTAAAAGTCGACAAATGGCATTTCCCTAGGGATGTCAAAAAAGTTCGGTGGCTCGGGCGGCTCGTTGCTCGGCTCAGGAAAAGCCCGAGCCAGCTCGACTCGTGGCTCGGACCAACCTAACCAAAGCTCAGGGCGAGCCCCAAAAGAGGGCAATTGCCCGAGCTCGGGCCGGCCCGTTTAATTTAAAACAAAAAATAAAAAAATAGGCTGTCGGCAGCTTTATAGCTGCCAATTCGGCAGCAGTCTAGCTGCCAACAGGCAGCTTTATAATTAAAGCTG
>NW_019234094.1:0-2412 GCF_002742605.1 Olea europaea var. sylvestris
TGTTTCCGATCAACCTGTCAAATTTTAGCACATTTCGACACCGTCGCGAAGAATGACGAAATTGCCCCCGGCGCGATTTTTTTCCGACAAACCGGTCAAATTTGAGCCCATTCCAACACCGTCGCGAAAAATGACAAAATCGACCCTGATACGATTTTTGTTTCCGCTCAACCTGTCAAATTTTAGCCCATTCCGACATCGTTGTGAAAAATGACGAAATTGCCTCCGGCGCGATTTTTGTTTCCGATCAACCTGTCAAATTTTAGCCCATTCCGACATCGTTGTGAAAAATGACGAAATTGCCTCCGGCGCGATTTTTGTTTCCGATCAACCTGGCAAATTTTAGCCCATTCCGACACCGTCGCGAATAATGTCGAAATTGCCCTCGGCGCGATTTTCGCTTACGATTAACCGGTCAAATTTTAGCCCATTTCGACACCGTCGTGAAGAATGACGAAATTGCCCCCGGCGCGATTTTTGTTTCCGATCAACCTGTCAAATTTTAGCCCACTCCGACACCGTCGCGAAAAATGATGAAATTGCCCCCGGCGTGTTTTTTGTTTCCAATAAACCCGTCAAATTTTAGCCCATTTCGACACCGTTGCGAAGAATGACGAAATTGCCCCCGGCGCGATTTTTGTTTCCGATCAACCAGTCAGATTTGAGCCCATTCCAACACCGCCGCGAAAAATGAAAAAATTGACCCTGGCGCGATTTTTGTTTCCGATCAACCTGTCAAATTTTAGCCTATTCCGACAACGTCGCGAAAAATGACTAAATTGCCCCTGGCGCGATTTTTGTTTCCGATCAACCTGTTAAATTTTAGCCCATTCGGGCACCGCCGCGAAAAATGACGAAATTGCCCTAGGCGCGATTTTTGTTTCCGATCAACCGGTCAAATTTTAGCCCATTTCGACACCGTCGCGAAGAATGACGAAATTGCCCCCGGCGCGATTTTTGTTTCCGACAAACCGGTCAAATTTGAGCCCATTCCAACACCGTCGCGAAGAATAACGAAATTGCCCCCGGCGCGATTTTTGTTCCCGATCAACCAGTCAAATTTTAGACCATTCCTATACCGTCGCGAAAAATGACAAAATTGCCCCTGTCGCGGTTTTCGTTTTCGATCAACCTGTCAAATTTTAGCCCATTCCAACACCATCGCGAAAAATGACGAAATTGCCTCCGGCACGATTTTTGTTTCCGATCAACCTGGCAAATTTTAGCCCATTCCGACACCGTCGGGAATAATGACGAAATTGCCCCCGGCGCGATTTTTGCTTCCGATAAACCGGTCAAATTTTAGTCCATTTCGACACCGTCGAGAAGAATGACGAAATTGCCCCCGGCGCGATTTTTGTTTCCGATCAACCTGTCAAATTTTAGCCCACTCCGACACCGTCGCGAAAAATGATGAAACTGCCCCCGGCGTGTTTTTTGTTTCCGATAAATCGGTCAAATTTTAGACCATTTCGACACCGTTGCGAAGAAAGACGAAATTGCCCCCGGCGCGATTTTTGTTTCCGATCAACCAGTCAAATTTGAGCCAATTCCAACACCGCCGCGAAAAGTGAAAAAATTGACCCTGGCGCGATTTTCGTTTCCGATCAACCTGTCAAATTTGAGCCCATTCCGACACCGTCGCGAAAAATGACGAAGTTGCTTACGGCGCGATTTTTGTTTCCGATCAACCTGTCAAATTTTAGCCCATTCCGACACCGTCGCGAAAAATGACATCATTGCCCCTGGCGCGGTTTTTGTTTCCGATCAACCTGTCAAATTTTAGCCCATTCCGACACCGTCGCGAAAAATGACGAAATTGCTCTAGGCGCGATTTTTGTTTCCGATGAACCGGTCAAATTTTAGCCCATTTCGACACCGTCGCGAAGAATGACGAAATTGCCCCCGGCGCGATTTTTGTATCCGATAAACCAGTCAAATTTGAGCCCATTCCGACTCCATCCTGAAAAATGACGAAATTGCCTCCGGCGCGATTTTTGTTTCCGATCAACCTGTCAAATTTGAGCCCATTCCGACACCGTCGCGAAAAATGACGAAATTGCTCTAGGCGCGATTTTTGTTTCCGATGAACCGGTCAAATTTTAGCCCATTTCGACACCGTCGCGAAGAATGACGAAATTGCCCCCGGCGCGATTTTTGTTTCCGATGAACCGGTCAAATTTTAGCCCATTTCGACACCGTCGCGAAGAATGACGAAATTGCCCCCGGCGCGATTTTTGTTTCCGATGAACCGGTCAAATTTTAGCCCATTTCGACACCGTCGCGAAGAATGACGAAATTTCCCACGGCGCGATTTTTGTATCCGATAAACCAGTCAAATTTGAGCCCATTCCAACACCGCCGCGAAAAATGAAAAAATTGACCCTGGCGCGATTTTTGTTTCCGATCAAC
>NW_019234095.1:0-2412 GCF_002742605.1 Olea europaea var. sylvestris
GGTATAAGGCCTTACCTCTTGAGTTACATCGCAAGGAGATTGAAGTATTAATGCAAATTTTAAATATGGAAGTACTACTTTCACTACAATGACAGGAATAAACTCTATGGTATTTAAGCACAGTTGACAAGTAAAAACTCATGTTGATTTATAAGAAGCACAAGGTTTTATTTTTTTATTTTTTTTTTCCAGCGCTAATGGTATTTCTTTGTGCTGTCCAGTGGAAAGCTGCTTAAAATTGAAAACACAACTATATCATTTACTTTGATCCAGCAAAAAAGGAAATCATTAGCTGAACTCGTTATGATCCTCTTCGTTGCTTTATTTGTTTTTGGATGGAGCATGTGTTTCTTCCTAGATTTGTTTTTTCTTAATCTAGCTTGTTTCTAATCAATTTCTGTTATCCCTCTCAGAAAAGTTCTTGAGGTTGGGGTCCTGGCCTGGTCACTGGCCACAGCACTGGTTCCTATTCTCGCTGGCTTTATGCCTGGACTTATTTTGTCCAGGATATTGGTAATTTCATAGAATCTGAGACTGCTCTTGGCGACAAGTTCTAAGCGATCACACGTGTCTATTTATGCATGAAAATATTGAAGAAATGCTTGTGTCTTAGGCTATCGTTTTAGCATCCTTCATCCCGAATTAATACAGTGGTGAAGAATCTCGTCATTATTCTTCTAATTAACTCATATGACATTTATCAATTTTGATACTTCAGGTTGGAATGGGAGAAGGTGTTTCACCGTCAGCTGCTACTGATCTGATTGCCAGGTTTGCTGTTTGGATGAATTGTTTCATATCGTTTATACGACTCCATAGATACTCTGCCACCTGGTTGCTTTCTCTTCAGTAAAAAGGGAAAAAATAAAAAAATCACAAGAAAAAGAAGGAAAGAGAAATGATCTAAGGAAAAAGGTTTAGATAATCTTCCTCCTGCATGTAATATATACTCACTTATTCATTGTTAGTAATATTTAATCTTCCCATGGTTTGTAAAATTTCTGCCTTCTTCAAAAGATTCGTAAAGCCATGTATTTTTATTCACTTTTGTTGTATATGATGTTATTCTGGCTTTTGTGCAGGACCATACCGATTGAAGAGCGCTCACGAGCAGTATCATTTGTTTTTGGTGGCTTGAGTGTTGGAAGTGTCTTAGGGTAATAATCATTGAACACAAGATCATTGATTTGTCCCTAATTATGCATCATATTATTGTATTATACATTAGTCTTTGTACTGCAAGAATTCCTTGTTCCACCACGCCAGTCAAATGTTAATTCAGATATTGGTGCCTATTAAGTTTTGTGCTAGCAACTAGAGTACAAAAATTTCACGTACGCTTCTTTTATATACGCTCCATCGCAATTGAAGATTTGTATGATGAAGAGCCGAGCCAAATAATACTTCAGTTAGTTATCTGTCAATTTTACAGACAGAATATGATCAGTGCTTTCTCACTAATAATGTTTACATTTATGAACCTGCAGGCTCCTTTTGGCTCCTCCACTAATACAAAGTTATGGATGGGAGTCTGTATTCTATATGTTTGGCTTCTTAGGTATTACCTGGTAAGGTGCTTCACATATTTAGTGAAAGAGAAGACATGTGGAATCTGTATTACTTTGTTAAATTTTGTACAACAGCCTGTACGATGACCTATGTTTTTAGACAATAAAATTACTAATTTAGGAACTAACCTATCTCATATTACATTGGATTATGATAAGGGAAATCACCTCATATATATGTTAGGATCAAACAGCCAGATCCTGAATATTATGACATGTTTGGTAAGGTGTAACGGACAGCACTTGACAGTGTTGAAACAAGAAAATTAAGCTATATGGATATTGGGTTGAGTAAATATCTCAAAGTATATCTATCATGTTAAAATTTATCCCTTATTATCTCTAATTTTATATTGTAAAGAAATTTCAGAGATAATTTAGTTCATTAACTTAAGTTCAAGATGAAGGTGATTCATAGGTTTTCTATTTTTTTTTTAATTATTATTATTAAATAGTTAAACTATCTTGCAGGTTTCTAGGATTTCAGTTTGTTAAAGAAGATCAGCATCTATTTAGTGGTGAACTATCATGTAAGCTAGGCTTTTCACATTATTCAGCTGATTGTTTCTCATTTTTTAAATTACCATTTTCACTTTGGATAGGGAAGAAAAATTTGTAGTTAAAACCTTCTCTCGCATAAATAAAGGAATCTATCTCCTACAGGGCCTAAATTTGACTCTTGGAATAACTCGTGGGATTCTTCTTTGGAGGAGTTGGGGGACTCATTGACGGTATCTAAAACTGTTAATACTGTAGGTAGCTGTAAATTGTTGTAGATAAGAATATAATATTCTTATATTTGCCTTGAGTATAATTTTTTTTTCTGCAGAGACCAAATCAACCA
>NW_019234096.1:0-2412 GCF_002742605.1 Olea europaea var. sylvestris
CACCACTTCGTCGTGACGTATGGGAGAGTTCAACCATTTTTCGAAAGAATGAGCACTTGCATATTTGGAACGCTTGGATTGTCAGTGTACGAAGAATCGAGCGTAACTTTTGCACACGGTGTCCGTTTTGGGCCCATAAGTACTTTTTGGAAATGTACCGACCGTCTTGGATTGAACTCACCACTTCGTCGTGACGTACGAGTGATTTTGGCCATTTTTTGAAGGAATGAGCGCTTGTATATTGAGAACTCTTGGAGAGTCGGTGGACGAAGAATTGAGCATAACTTTTGCACACGGCGTCCGTTTTGGGCCCATAAGAACTTTTTGGAAATGTAGCGACCGTCTTGGATTGAACTCACCACTTCGTCGTGACGTACGGGTGATTTTGGCCATTTTTCAAAAGAATGAGCACCTGCATATTTAGAACGCTTGGAGAGTCGACGGACGAAGTATTGAGCGTAACTTTTGCACACGGTGTCCGTCTTGGGCCCATTAGAACTTTTTGGAAATGTAGCGACCGTCTTGGATTGAACTCACCACTTCGTCGTGACGTACGGGTGATTTTGGCCATTTTTCAAAAGAATGAGCACCTGCATATTTAGAACGCTTGGAGAGTCGACGGACGAAGTATTGAGCGTAACTTTTGCACACGGTGTCCGTCTTGGGCCCATTAGAACTTTTTGGAAATGTAGCGACCGTTTTGGATTGAACTCACTACTTCGTCGTGACGTACGAGTGATTTTGGCCATTTTTCGAAGGAATGAGTGCCTGTATATTGAGAACTCTTGGAGAGTCTGCAGACGAAGAATTGAGCGTAACTTTTGCACACGGTGTCCGTTTTGGGCCCATAAGAACTTTTGGAAATGTATTTACCGTTTTGGATTGAACTCACCACTTCGTCGTGACGTATGGGAGAGTTCAGACATTTTTCGAAAGAATGAGCACGTGCATATTTAGAACGCTTGGATTGTCGGCGTACGAAGAATTGAGCATCACTTTTGCACACGATGTCCATTTTGGGCCCATAAGTGCTTTTTGGAAGTGTACCGACCGTTTTGGATTGAACTCACAACTTCATCGTGACGTACGAGTGATTTTAACCATTTTTCGATGGAATGAGTGCTTGTATATTGAGAACGCTTGGAGAGTCGGCGGACAAAGAATTTAGCGTAACTTTTGCACACGGTGTCCGTTTTGGGCCCATAAGAACTTTTTGGAAATGTAGCGACGGTTTTGGATTGAACTCACCACTTCGTCGTGACGTACGAGGGATTTTGGCCATTTTTTGAAAGAATAAGCACTTGTATATTGAGAACGATTGGAGAGTCGGCGGACGAAGAATTGAGCGTAACTTTTGCACACGGTGTCCGTTTTGGGCCCATAAGAACTTTTTGGAAATATAGTGACCATTTTGGATTGAACTCACCACTTCGTCGTGACGTCCGAGGGATTTTGGCCATTTTTTGAAAGAATAAGCACTTGCATATTTAGAACGGTTGGGGAGTCGACGGACGAAGAATTGAGCGTAACTTTTGCACACGGTGTCCGTTTTGGGCCCATAAGTACTTTTTGGAAATGTAGCGACCGTTTTGGATTGAACTCACCACTTCGTCGTGACGTATAAGGGATTTTGGCCGTTTTTCGAAAGAATAAGCACTTGCATATTTAGAACGGTTGGGGAGTCGGCGGACTAATAGTTGATTGTAACTTTTGCACACGGTGTCCGTTTTGGGCCCATAAGTACTTTTTGGAAATGTAGCGACCGTTTTGGATTGAACTCACCACTTCGACGTGACGTACGAGGGATTTTGGCCATTTTTCGAAAGAATAAGCACTTGTATATTGAGAACGATTGGAGAGTCGGCGGACGAAGAATTAAGCGTAACTTTTGCACACGGTGTCCGTTTTAGGCCCATAGGAACTTTTTGGAAATGTAGCGACCGTTTTGGATTGAACTCACCACTTCGACGTGACGTACGAGGGATTTTGGCCATTTTTCGAAAGAATAAGCACTTGTATATTGAGAACGATTGGAGAGTCGGCGGACGAAGAATTAAGCGTAACTTTTGCACACGGTGTCCGTTTTAGGCCCATAGGAACTTTTTGGAAATGTAGCGACCGTTTTGGATTGAACTCACCACTTCGTCGTGACGTAAGAGCGATTTTGGCCATTTTTCGAAGGAATGAGCGCTTGTATATTGCGAACGCTTGGAGAGTCGGCGGACGAAGAATTGAGCGTAACTTTTGCACACGGTGTCCGTTTTCGGACCATAAAAACTTTTTGGAAATGTAGCGACCGTTATGGATTGAACTCTCCACTTCGTCATGACGTACGAGGGATTTTGACGATTTTTCAAAAGAATTAGCACTTGCATATTTAGAATGCTTGGAGAGTCGGCGGACGAAGAATTG
>NW_019234097.1:0-2411 GCF_002742605.1 Olea europaea var. sylvestris
CACTCTTGACGAAAACGGGTTCATTTGCCAACACACTTTCCAGCTGATCTAGAAGCTCCTTAGCCTGACGCAATCCAAAATCTTGATCTGCAAGTTGGTAATTCCAGACAAGTGTATCTCTTTGGTTTCTTTGAAAGAACCATCAGTAGTTTCTGTGTACAGTTGCATTACAGGCTCAGCAATCTATTTCTAATAAAAATCTCGCACGGCAACAAAAGTTTCCCAATTTGTAATCTTATTTGGCCTAAAAATTATGAATAAGCAAATATTTGATAGGTTGAAAAAATATTTAATCTTGGAGCATAAACCATATCCAAGCAAAGTTTTCATTTCATTAAATAATTGAGCATGCTTATGATTCCAAAAGCCTTATTATATTATTTGTTTTCTGAAAGCCTTATTATATTATAACTTACGATTTGACTTTGAAACATAATGACTCCAATGAAGACCAAAGTAAGAATGCACACCTTACAAAATAGCCATGTTCAGCAGCCAAGCACAAATTTCCACATGATGAAAAAACCATTGCGTTAAAGTGTCTTCATTCTTCCTGCTTATAATGAAAACAACATTCTTGGAATCTCTGCACAGTTTGTTTAAGATTGCAATAGCCTCGGCATTTGGACACTAATCAACAGCGCTTTGCAATGTGCCATCATAGTCCAAAAGAATTGCACGGCTCGTCGTTCTCTTGAAGGCAGATACAATGTGTTCAGTCAGCTTCTTGAAACTAGGATCCAACACAATCACATGGAAGCCCAAACCAAAGCTGATACCCTAATATCTCCTCCTAACATGATCCCAGCATGCCCTTTCGAGGTCTAGCAAAAAACTATGTGCCCAATAAGAAAAATCATGACTACTTACATACTTATAGTGCTTATCATGTCACATTTGCTTCTCCAGGTCAAGGTTTCAAGGCTGAATCCATAGTGTCAGCTAAAGCATCAATGTTCCATGGGTTAACCCTCATTGCACCACTAAGAGATGGAAAACACCCAATAAACTCCAAAACCACCAACATGCTCTTCTTTGGCGCTGATGGATTCAGGCCTAAGGTTTCATGTAGCTTATCGATTCCTTGTCTACATACAACATACTCATAAGGTTGATAATTCATCCCATCCCTTACTGCAGTTACCAGACAACACTCTGCAATTACATAGTATGCAATTCGCTCATAGAACTAAAGTGGGTTATCAATCAAAACAACTGGATCATATCCGGGTTGTCCAAATAATTGGTTAATTCTACTAACTGTGGCATAAGTTTCAGACTAAAACTCCTGTACATCTTTCCCTCGACTTCTCATAGGGTTTGCAACTTGAATTAACATAATCTTACCTCTCTTTTCAGGATGCTGAGTAAGAAATTGCTCAAAGGCCAGAAGCTTCAAGCTTATTCCTTTGAAAATATCCATGTCGTCAATCCCAAGCAAAATAATCCAACCCTTAAATTTATTTTGTAACTCTGCAACCTTAGTCTCTGTCTCTGGAAGATCCAAAACAGAGTGAAGTTGGCCCATGTATACCCCATCTGGAAGGATTTTGATGCTGACAGTACGTCAATAGTACTCAAGTCCTATGTAACCATGTTTAGATTGATATGATACCCCCAGCATTCTACTACAACATGAAAGGAAATGTCTAGCATAATCAAATGTATGGAAGCCAATGAGGTCAGAGTTCAATAGTGCTCAAAGAACTTCATTACTTACAGGTAGAGTTCGATATATTTCTGATGACGGGAATGGACTATGAAGGAAAAAGCCAAGCTTCACTCTGTTAAACCTCTTCCTTAAGAATGTTGGTAATACCATCAAATGGTAGTCATGAACCCACACAAAATCATCATCAGGAGTTATTACTTCCATTACTTTGTCTGCAAATATTTTGTTCATAGAAACGTAGGCTTGCCATAGGGAACGATCAAACCTACAACTGAGATCTGGGGATAGTGGAAGCATGGAGTTCAATAAAGGCCACAAGTGTTGTTTGTAAAAACCATGCTAGAATTCAGTGAAAAAGCTTAGGTGGGATGAAAGCTGGGACACATTTGAAAGTTTCTAGCAAAGTTTGAGCCGCAACATCCTGTTCAACAGGCTCAATTTCTTCTTTCAGACAACCCACATATATTACTTCCACATCCCTAGGCCATCTTTGAGTTGTAAGAGAAGAGAGTCCTCATCCCAACTAAAATCCCAACCCATCTCAACATCTAATCTCCGATGTGCAGGAAGTGGGAGTTGATTCCCAACAATGATCATTCGCTCTTGGGAAATAGATGAGGGGACATCAGATCCAATGGTACTTCTATTTTCATCAACTAACTCAGACAATACTCCAACTATAGTTGCAACTAGGGAGAATTTCTTCCCCCCACGGCTGAAGGTCGTTGAATCACCAGAG
>NW_019234098.1:0-2411 GCF_002742605.1 Olea europaea var. sylvestris
TACGAATTTTTGATATTGAATTTCATCGTCTATCCAATGATTTTAGTCTCTTCGCTGCACGGACGAATTCTGTGATAACTTGTATCTCATCCACCTGCTGTTGTATCAATAGAGGAAAAGTATTAGAGTTTATCCTTCTTCTTAAACACCAACTTCGTGCATTTGATTGTGCGCGTGCACGTGCGTTTTTTCTACAGGAAAATTGCATCTTTGGTCTTCTATCTATTGCCCATGTAGCAACTTGGTTGACAATGTTTCACCATAGATTGACGACCAACTTGCTACTCGAGCAATAGGTCGAAGACAAGAAGTGCAACTTTCCTTTTCTTTCTGGCCATTGGGGGTGGCGGTTGGGGGAGGGGGGTCGAGAGAGAGGAACCTGTGAAGAAAAATGTTGTTTCACAGCTTTAATTAGTTGCTCCTTCGTAGGATTAGTACTTGCCTGAATATGTAAATCAAAAAATGCAAGCATTAAGCAAAATATGTGGTATGTCAGATGATTTAAAATGTTAAAAGGAATGAAAAATGATGTAAGGTAACATTACACTGACAAGGTTGAAGCGTCGTTGGTATCTCCACAATGATCCGGTTCCTAGTTTTGCCAAGTTCACTCGCTGATCAGTCCAATGAAGATGCAGAAGTCAGAATTGTTATAAAAAAAAATTGATTAAGTGAAAAATCACTAGAAACGGCAAATTATCAATGGTTATGCATAAATGTAATTTTAAAGAGTCACAACTAACAATGTCCACAATGTCTTTGTAATGCGCTATGACGAACATGTCATAGATTAAGCCCTAATCTTAATTACGAGAACAATATTAAGCAAAAGAAATCAGAAAAAGGATTGTGGTGAGAGCAACATCCACTTGCCAATTACCCTATAAAGAAGAAAAAAGGATCAGCATGGTGAACTTACTGCTGTTAATCTTTCTATGAAAATGGCTCCTAAACAACCCTTTATATTATATGCAGAAATAGCAGGGCTACATAGGAATTTTATCGAGACATAAACATATATATAGAATACCTAATAAATCTTTCACTAAGTATATGAGAAGGGTAACATGGAGCTTATTTCCCTCTTCAGTAGAAAAATGAAAACGAACATCCACAATTCAATGAAAATCAGGATAAAAAAAGGAATGAAATTAAGTGCCAAAAACTGCTATATTTGTTTGTGGTTACCAGTTGGGATGCATGACATTTGGATTGAACCTCTCTGCAAATGCTATGATTAATTGACTTTACAGATGCAGCCAGAGATAATGGCCTACTATAACGAACTCGAGAATTGCTTAATTTGCCAAAGTGAAAGTCAGTAGCTGTCCAAAAATAAATTACAGAAATCTTATCAACTGCGAATTTCAAAAGAACACTTCACAGAGGTCAGAACATAAAAACCAGAATTTAATTATAAGGATGTTCCAGGAAGCAAGTGTCTTGACTTACAAAAGCGATGGTTGTCCTTTTCTCCAATGTCCGAACAACCGCTAGAATAATCAAAATCGTAATCATCATCTTCTTCATTCCCAGTTGGAGGCTCTAACACACTCAGAGCATTTCGTTGGAGCTTGACCTCAATGCCATTCTTCAAAACCTAGTTTATTATATATAGTTACATTATTAGTTAACCATCCAAGAAAAAATAAAATAAACAGTGAAAGACAAAATGACACTAGTGATGACAGAAATCCAAACAGAAGTCAACTAAATTTCTTTCAATACCTTTTCAAAAAACAGGGAAGAAAACAAACGGTAATACCAACAAGAAGAAAAGATCCAATAGGTAACCTAGAGAGTATTTACTGAAGGCTTATTACATAAATAGAAATGCTTCTTTGAGGTTTAGCGATAGAATTTCTTCAATCTGTAAATGTTCTTTGATTTTCTGTTGATCAATACTTACAAGTGAACTTTTTCAGCTATTTAAAAAGAGTCACGTCCTGAAATGATTGTTACCAGGGCCAAAAAGAATAGCTATGAAATTTAAAGACTTCAATTTAAATTGAGAGATTGTTGCTGAAAACTAGAATAAGATATTTGTCCAGTAGATTTTGAAACAAACTACCGAATCGCAATTATTTTCTTTAACGGGTATGAATCCTGAAAGCAGGATATCAACTTATGCTAAATCTTGCATGTAAATCACTTTATCATACGATATGGCAAGTTAATTTCCTTATCTTCAAATTAACCAATGAAGACTAATAAGTCATGTCATCAAATAAGCATGCCTCAACAAACAACTGAAACAAGGCAATACAAGTGACATGAGCATGTTTGGCAAATCTTAAGAAAGAGTAAAAGTTATTTCCAAACATGTTTGGATGTGCAACTTTTTTCTTACTTTCAAATTATAAAAAAAAAAAAAAAAAAAAAAAAAAAAAAAAAAAAGTTTTTTTTAAAAA
>NW_019234099.1:0-2411 GCF_002742605.1 Olea europaea var. sylvestris
ATCAACAATTCAATGCTTATATCAATTGTAGTTTTTGATCGAAACCTATTTTCCAATTCAATCCACCTAGTCACGTAACGTAAGTGTTCCTCATTTCCTTCATAACTTTTAATAGACCGATGCAAATTATGCCAATCTTTGAATCCATTATTACCTAGTTGGCCAACTTTGGTCACATTTATTAGTGTTTTAAACAACTTGCAACAAAAGTAGAAGATCCTGTCCGTAGACACTGAATATAATAGCCATCTTCTATCAATTGTTTTCCCATTTGGCCGCGATCTCTTATATTGTGAAGAATTGAAATGTCTATTTGTATAGTCTTTAGGAAACGAGATGTCATCAACTTGTTTTGGACCCCTTTCAACTAAGTAATCCCTTGTTCTTTGATCAATGGTTTTTCAATTCACGGGATCATCCAAATTTAGAGAAAAGCAACCCTCTTCTTCCTTATCATCTTCTTCATTATTAGAGGCGGACTTCATCACTTCTTCTTCCTTATCATCTACTTCGTTAACATCAGTAAGTTGACTCACTTCTTCATCCTTATCATCTACTTCATTAACATGGGCATGTTGAATCTCTACTTCATCCTCATTCAACATATTCACATTGTTGCTTTTGAAGTACTTGTTAATATCTCCTGCTTGACTTTGAATTAACGCAATTTCATTTCGTTTCCTTTTCCTCTTTTGAGCACCAAACTCATGTTTAGGAGGCATAGTATATGAGTGAATATCTAATGTCCAATGATTAACCTAAAAAATAATTACACAATATCTCAATCATCTCACAATTATAGTTTCAAATATAGTTACTACATGCGCCTGTGCAATTGTTCATCATACAATAAGCAATCATATAAGCTGACCAGGCTGCAATTATATAAGCCGACAAGGCTTCAAACATTTCCAATATCTTCAATAACAAGTCAGGGCAAGCCATTACTTACTTGAGAAGTGGAATTTTGATGAAGATTGTGGAACTATATCGTTGAGAATGATCCCATTTTCTGAACTAGGAGTAAGCCGATCGAAATTTTAAAATTTTTAATAATAGCTCCAAGTGCATTCACAATGGCCCCTACAAATTGAGACAAAGACATCTCTTAGAATCAACTAAAATTAAGGGTATAAAAGTAAGAAAGAAGAAAGATGATAAATTAAGGAGTTGTAAAAAATTTTAGATAATGCATTGCCTTTGAAGTTTCGTGATGTCATTGAAAGATGATGTTTGAAGTTTTAGCTTCTTTTCATGTCTTCCTATCAGAACAATATTTTTTTTTTCGGTGTGTAAAGCAGAATGAGGTATATACAATTTTATCTTGATTCTTAATCTGCCATCCTTTACTATGAGGAAGTATGTTACAACTCTGAAGAATGAGTGTTTTCATGGTACATTAACGAAAACCAATAGTTCTAACAGAAGAAAATAACAGAACTGACTAAGAAATGAGTGAGCAACATAAATGTTAAATATATTCAACCATTTTAGAAGTAATCCCATAGTTGACCCCCACAATGGATTTAATTCTCTTGCAACACAATAATGAAAGATTCAGGGGAGAAATACATTTAGATTCACATTCATGCACACACAAAAAAGGATCAAAATACCATTTTACCATTCATATACAAGTATTATCACTAGTATTTAAGTTTGATTGCTAACTGGAAAATACTGTAACTCATGCTCAAATGTTTGTATAAACCAATATAAGAGATCAGAACGCCTAAAAAACAAAGTAACAAAAGATAAGGTACTTCGTTAATGTGTTGGCATAAGTTTTGAGTCTCTGAGATGGCTATGAAATATATTCTGTTTTACACCATTGTTCTATTGTGTTACATGAAGATTCAAGAATGCACTATTAACTAAAGGCAACATAACGCATTTTTTCTTTCAATTTATATTTTGGACTAGAAAACAAAAAAAAGTACATAAGGTATATTGCACCGTGTTTTCTTTAAGATCAATAATTATATGATTCTATAATTTACCAAATCAGTTGGCTCGTCTAATCCGATACATTCCAGTAATAAAAGGGTCTAAAGCAAACTTCAAAAAATGAGAAAAAAAATTTACCAACAGATTCGAATGTACTGTGAAACAATACCATCAAGCAAGAATAGCAAACAAAATCAACACCTATGAAAAACGATTAAAATCCCAACACATTTGAACTTACTTCCGCTTGCGATGCGACGGACGAAGATGATGTTGGGTTCTTCTGGTGCAGCAAACGACGCAGCGTACAACCACAGACACTTAGATGAGCAATGCTGCAGTAGCACCGGAGCACGTCGACATCGAGCGGTCGAGAAGAAGAGCAGCAACCCTAAATCGTATTATTCATTTTTCAGATTTCGGGAATTTGGGATTTTGGGTAAATGGGTTGTGATATTGGATTT
>NW_019234100.1:0-2411 GCF_002742605.1 Olea europaea var. sylvestris
CCGACGCGATTTTTGTTCCCGATAAACCTGACAAATTTGAGCCCATTCCGACGCAGTCGAGAAAAATGACGAAATTGCCCCCGACGCGATTTTTGTTCCCGATCAACCTGTCGAATTTGAGCCCATTCCGACACAGTCAAGAAAAATGACGAAATTGCCCCAGGCGCGATTTTTGTTTCCGATCAACCAATCAAATTTTAGCCAATTTCGACACAGTCGCGAAAAATGACGAATTTACACCCGGCAAGATTTTTGTTTCCTATCAAGAAGTCAAATTTGAGCCCATTCCGACACAGTCGCAAAAAATGACGAAATTGTACCCTGCGCGATTTTTGTTCCCGATAAACCTGTCAAATTTGAGCCCATTCCGACGTAGTCGAGAAAAATGACGAAATTGCCCCCGGGTCGATTTTTGTTTCCGATCAACCGGCCAAATTTGAGCCCATTCCGACACAGTCGAGAAAAATGACGAAATTGCCCCCGGCGCGATTTTTATTTCAGGTCAAACTGCCAAATTTCAGCCAATTCCGGCACAGTCGAGAAAAATGACGAAATTGCCCCCGACACGGTTTTTGTTTCCGATCAACACGTTAAATTTCAGCCAATTCCGACAATGTCGCGAAAAATGACGAAATTAAACCCGGCGCGATTTTTGTTCCCGATAAACTTGTCAAATTTCAGTCAATTCCGACACAGTCGTGAAAAATGACGAAATTGCCCCCCGCGCGATTTTTGTTTCCGATCAACCGGTCAAATTTGAGCCCATTCCGACACAGTCGAGAAAAATGACGAAATTGCCCCCGGCGCGATTTTTTTTTCCGATCAACCGGTCAAATTTGAGCCCATTCCGACACAGTCGAGAAAAATGACGAAATTGCCCCCGGCGCGATTTTTTTTTCAGATCAAACTGCCAAATTTCAGCCAATTCGGACACTGTCGAGAAAAATGACGAAGTTGCCCCCGGCGTGATTTTTGTTCCCGATAAACCTGTCAAATTTGAGCCCATTCCGACGCAGGCAAGAAAAATGACGAAATTGCCCCCGGCGCGATTTTAGTTTCTGATCAACCGGTCAAATTTGAGCCCATTCGGACACAGTCGAGAAAAATGACGAAATTGCACCTGGCGCGGTTTTTGTTTCCGAATAACCAGTCAAATTTGAGCCCATTCCGACACAGTCGAGAAAAATGACGAAATTGCCCCCGGCGCGATTTTTGTTTCCGATCAACCGGTCAAATTTGAGCCCATTCCGACACAGTCGAGAAAAATGACGAAATTGCCCCCGGCGCGATTTTTTTTTCCGATCAACCGGTCAAATTTGAGCCCATTCCGACACAGTCGAGAAAAATGACGAAATTGCCCCCGGCGCGATTTTTTTTTCAGATCAAACTGCCAAATTTCAGCCAATTCGGACACTGTCGAGAAAAATGACGAAGTTGCCCCCGGCGTGATTTTTGTTCCCGATAAACCTGTCAAATTTGAGCCCATTCCGACGCAGGCAAGAAAAATGACGAAATTGCCCCCGGCGCGATTTTAGTTTCTGATCAACCGGTCAAATTTGAGCCCATTCGGACACAGTCGAGAAAAATGACGAAATTGCACCTGGCGCGATTTTTGTTTCCGAATAACCAGTCAAATTTTAGCCAATTCCGACACTGTCGCGAAAAATGGCGAAATTACACCCGGCGCGATTTTTGTTCCTGATAAACCTGTCAAATTTCAGCCAATTCCGACACAGTCGAGAAAAATGACGAAATTGCACCCGACGCGATTTTTGTTTCCGATCAAACAGCCAAATTTCAGCTAATTCCGACACAGTTGAGAAAAATGACGAAATTGCACCCGGCGCGATTTTTGTTTCCGATCAACAAGTCAAATTTCAGCCAATTCGGACACAGTCGCGAAAAATGACGAAATTAAACCCGGCAAGATTTTTGTTCCCGATAAACCTGTCAAATTTCGGCCAATTCCGACACAGTCGAGAAAAATGACGAAATTGCCCCCGGCGCGATTTTTGTTTCCGATCAACAAGTCAAATTTCAGCCAATTCCGACACAGTCGCGAAAAATGACGAAATTAAACCCGGCGCGATTTTTGTTCCCGATAAACCTGTCAAATTTCGGTCAATTCCGACACAGTCGCGAAAAATGACGAAATTGCCCCCGGCGCGATTTTTGTTTCCGATCAACCGGTCAAATTTGAGCCCATTCCTACACAGTCGTGAAAAATTACGAAATCATCCCCGGCGCGATTTTTTGTTTCCGATCAACCGGTCAAATTTCAGCCAATTCTGACACAGTCGAGAAAAATGACGAAATTGCCCCCGGCCTGGTTTTTGTTTCCGATCAACCAATCAAATTTTAGCCAATTCCGACACAGTCGCGAAAAATGACGAAATTACACCCGGCGCGAT
>NW_019234101.1:0-2410 GCF_002742605.1 Olea europaea var. sylvestris
ACGCTTTGATTGTCGGCGTACGAAGAATTGAGCGTAACTTTTGCACCCGGTGTCCGTTTTGGGCCCTTAAGTACCTTTTGGAATTGTAGCGACCCTTTTGGATTGAACTCACCACTTCGTCGTGACGAACGAGGGATTTCGGCCATTTTTTGAAAGAATGAGCACTTGCATATTTGGAACCCTTGGATTGTCGACGTACGAAGAATTGAGCGCAACTTTTGCACCCGGTGTCCGTTTTGGGCCCGTAAGTACTTTTTGGAAATGTAGCGACCGTTTTGGATTGAACTCACCACTTCTTCGTGACGTATGTGGGATTTCGGCCATTTTTTAAAAGTGTGAGTAGTTGTATATTTGGAAGGCTTGGATTGTCAGCGTACAAAGAATTGAGCGTAACTTTTGCACCCAATGTCCATTTTGGGCCCGTAAGTCCTTTTTGGAAATGTACCGACTGTTTTGGATTGAACTCACTACTTCATCGTGACGTACGAGGGATTTCGGCCTTTTTCGAAAGTGTGAGCACTTGCATATTTGGAACGTTTTGATTGTCGACGTACAAAGAATTGAGCGTAACTTTTGCACCCGGTGTCCGTTTTGGGCCCGTAAGTACTTTTTGGAAATGTAGCGACCGTTTTGGATTGAACTCACCACTTCGTCGTGACGTATGAGGGATTTCAGCCATTTTTCGAAAGTGTGAGCAGTTGCATATTTGGAAGGCTTGGATTGTCGACGTACAAAGAATTGAGCGTAACTTTTGCACCCGATGTCCGTTTTGGGACCAGAAGTACTTGTTGGAAATTTAGCGACCGTTTTTGATTGAACTCACTACTTCGTCGTGACGTACGAGGGATTTTGGCCTTTTTCAAAAGTGTGAGCACTTGCATATTTGGAACGTTTTGATTGTCGACGTACAAAGAATTGAGCGTAACTTTTGCACACGGTGTCCGTTTTTGGCCCGTAAGTACTTTTTGGTAATGTAGCGACCGTTTTGGATTGAACTCACCACTTCGTCGTGACGTAAGAGGGATTTCGGCCATTTTTTAAAAGAGTGAGCGCTTGCATATTTGGAACGCTTGGATTGTCGGCGTACGAAGAATTGAGCGTAACATTTGCACCCGGTGTCCGTTTTGGGACCAGAAGTACTTGTTGGAAATTTAGCGACCGTTTTGTATTGAACTCATCACTTCGTCGTGACGTAAGAGGGATTTCGACCATTTTTCGAAAGAGTGAGCACTTGCATATTTGGAACGCTTGGATTGTCGGCGTACAAAGAATTGAGCGTAACTTTTGCACACGGTGTCCGTTTTGGGACCATAAGTACTTTTTTAAAATGTAGCGACCCTTTTGGATTTAACTCACTACTTCTTCATGACGTATGAGGGATTTTGGCCATTTTTTGATAGTTTGAGCACTTGCATATTTGGAATGCTTGGATTGTCGGCGTACGAAGAATTGAGCGTAACTTTTGCACCCGGTGTCCATTTTGGGCCCGTAAGTACTGTTTGGAAATGTAGCGACCGTTTTGGATTGAGCTCACCACTTCGTCGTGACGTATGAGGGATTTCGGTCATTTTTCGAAAGTGTGAGTACTTGCATATTTGGAACGCTTGGATTGTCGGCGTACCATGAATTGAGCTTAACTTTTGCACCCGGTGTCCGTTTTGGGCCCGTAAGTCCTGTTTGGAAATGTAGCGACCCTTTTGGATTTAACTCACAACTTCATCGTGACGTACGAGGGATTTCGGTCATTTTTCGAAAGAATGAGCACTTGCATATTTGGAATGCTTGGATTGTCGGCGTATGAAGAATTGAGCGTATCTTTTGCACACGGTGTCCGTTTTGGGACCATAAGTACTTTTTCGAAATATAGCGACCATTTTGGATTGAACTCATGGCTTCGTCATGACGTAAGAGGGATTTCGGCCATTTTTTGAAAGTTTGAGCACTTGCATATTTGGAACGCTTGGATTGTCGGTGTACGAAGAATTGAGCGTAATTTTTGCACCCGGTGTACGTTTTGGGACCAGAAGTACTTTTTGGAAATGTAGCGACCGTTTTGGATTGAACTCACCACTTCGTCGCGACGTATGAGGGATTTTGGCCATTTTTCGAAAGTGTAAGCACTTGCATATTTGGAACGCTTGGATTGTTGGCGTACGAAGTATTGAGCGTAACTTTTGCACACGGTGTCCGTTTTGGGCCCGTAAGTACTTTTTGGAAATGTAGCGACCGTTTTGGATTGAACTCACCACTTCGTCTTGACGTATGAGAGATATCGGCCATTTTTCAAAAGTGTGAGCACTTGCATATTTGGAACGTTTGGATTGTCAGCATACGAAGAATTGAGCGTAACTTTTGCACACGGTGTCCGTTTTGGGACCATAATTACTTTTTGGAAATGTAGCGACCGTTT
>NW_019234102.1:0-2410 GCF_002742605.1 Olea europaea var. sylvestris
GTGAGAAATAAAGGAATGCGTAGCACCCGAATCAATTAAAGAACGAGCATTTCTACCAAAAATAGATAACATACCCACTACCATATCTGGTGACTCCTCTGCCTCCTGCTGTGTCATAGCAAACACCTTGCCCTGAGTCCTGGACCGACCTGCCTGGGCTCCCTGTCTAGAAGCACTACCCTTAGCAGAATTAGATTGTGTGGCCCCCATCGACCTTGCTGATGGAGCTCTTTCATCCCTGTTCTGTCTGGTCATACCGATCCCTGGCTGAGGAGATACTATCTGAGATGCTCCAATCTGCTGAGATCTGGCTGGACAATCCTTCCTTATGTGTCCCATCTGACCACACTGATAACAAACTCCAACCCCTCGAAGACACTCACCTGGATGAAACTTCTCACAAGACTGACACTGTGGAAAGCTCCTATGATCAGAAGCTTCACTCTGCCTCGCTCCTTGAATTCTCTGTGAAGGACTCTGCACAAAAGAATGGCTCCCCACTGACTGCTGTCCAAAACTCTGGCTATGTCTTGATCCCTGACTAGAGCTAGATCTCCCAGACTTAGATTTAAAATTGCCAGATTTAGTGGCACCTGGACAAAATCCTTTTCTGCTCTTCTTGAACCTTTCTCCTGAAGCTCCTGATTGACTGCTGCCACCTCGAAAGGTCACGTGTGCTCCTTGATTATTTCCTTCACGAATAGCTGTCTCAACCCTTAATGCCGCCTCAACCAACAAACCAAAATTTTGATGCCCATGAGCAGTAACCATAGGCCGAATTTCAGCTCTCAACCCTTGCTCGAACCCTCTACACCTATCTCTCTCCTCAGCAACCAAAGCACTCGCATACTTAGACAGTTCAACAAACTATACATGATATCCAGCAACTGACATAGACCCCTGAACCAATCTTAAAAATTCGTTTTGTTTAGCATCACGATAAAATGGTGGATAATATGTCTCAAAGAAAGCTTCCTTAAAAATAGTCCAGGTGATAACACTAGGATCTGGATACCGGCTTCGAAACGAAATCCACCAATCAGCAGCTCCCCCTTTCAATAAAAATACAAAAATGCATAATTTTTTATCCTCGAAGCATTCTATCACATCAAATATGCTTTCCAAAGTCTTCATCCAAAGTTCGGCATCAGCTGGATTAGATGTCCCCATAAAAAATTTTGCTCCAAGTTTCATTGCTCTCTCTATAGAATTATCTCTATCAGTATTTGGTAGAAGGGAAGCAATAGTTGCCGCTATTCTATCAGTGATGGGGTCAGGTTGCACCTGAGACTGGTACACTGATTCATCAGCCCCACTGACGCCTCCAACATGTCTTTCTTCAGGAGTATTTGGAGCTTGAGATACTGGATTTTGGTGCCTACGAGTTCTGCCTCTACCACGCATGACTTACCTACAATAATGTGTGACATACAAACATCATATACATGCAATGTTACTCATAAACTCTAAGACCATGCTCTGATATCAAATGACACGACCCGTACCGATTTAACCTAATTGACTCGGCACGTGTCGTGCGCCGATTGTAGATGCCAGCTAAATGCCAGACCCACCACCAAGGCAAACGTGACCTACTTGACCATGACATAATTCTATAAAAATTTTGACGGAGTTTCCCCTGTAACATGGACAAAACCAACTTGAAAAATCATCAAAATCTCAAATAGACATTTAATGGAAACCACCACTTCCTCTAATACCACAACAACTACTACAAAATATAAAAAAATTCGACTGAGTGCTTCTACAACATCAGCATGTCAACATGCAAGCATCACATCAATTACCAACCTTTCTACGAAGTGCATGACACACCAAATATTAGACAAGTACTTAATAAACATGAGTTCCCCAACTATACATTACATACTACGAAACTGTCTCTTTGGCTTCAGCAGGCTTTTCCCAGTATCTCAAAAATCAACGGTCTCCTGATAGGAAAAACATGACAAAAATATGAGTTTGTAACTCAGTGAGTGGATGATTTGCAAATAAGTAAACTTTTTCTATTTATGCATATTTTCTAAAAATTTTAACTTTATTAAATCCTTGAGAATTTCTGAATCTAGTAATACTTTTAAAAACTAAGCATGATTACATTATAAAATTCTTTATTCTAAATTCTAGATAAATATCTGTGAGATATAACAAATATAAAGAATTTGATATTCATGAAAATTTATGAAATATTGCTGCTGCTCAATAGTATAAGCTGAAAGCTTTATTCTAAAAACTGAATTATCTGACTTCCATAATTTGAAATCTGAGAACTGAATAAATACTGAAAAATCACACAATAAAGAGTTCCCAATGAATAGCCTTACTCATGTACAGAGTAATCTCGATGTACAAGGCAAAGCCATTCAAATCTGATAATCTGATAGCTGAT
>NW_019234103.1:0-2410 GCF_002742605.1 Olea europaea var. sylvestris
GGTTACACTTTAGAGATAATATCAAAGACATATATGATTTTATGAGAATATCTTATATATTGACCTCATAATATGTTGCCAACAGATATTGGACCTATCCGCGCACACGTTAGCCTGATCTAACAAGCTAAGACACGTGGAG
The DNA here is from genome assembly GCF_002742605.1 of Olea europaea var. sylvestris. NCBI lineage: Eukaryota > Viridiplantae > Streptophyta > Magnoliopsida > Lamiales > Oleaceae > Olea > Olea europaea. The sequence goes on from NW_019234103.1 coordinate 143, forward strand.
GGTCTAAAAATAATAGCAAAAAGGGCGTGGGAGCGACTCAAATGTGCGGGACAAGAATGTTCGGAATTCGGCGAGATGTTTGCGTAACGAGTGTACAGCAATTACCAATAGATCTTTGTAGAATGTGAGTATGAATTCATGTATGTTGAAAGAGAGTAAAATGTAAAAAAATGTTGTATTTGTTCTTGTGTTGAATCTTGCATTACCCTTGTGAGAGATACATGTGGGGTATTTATAGTATTACAACTTAGATCGTGACCCTTGGTTGGGAGTACATATGGCCTCATCTCGTAAGTCTACATGTCAAATTATAGGTGTCACATTTGACTCCTAGCATGCTACACATTTATTAGTCGACAGCTCCGCCACTACATTGACAAGACAAGACACTTGCACTCTATGATGGGTGTCCCATCAATCCATCAAGAAGGATCACTGTGTAAAATCGAATCTCTAAGGAGGAGTGCTGCTTAGAGCCTCAGAGCCTCGAATAAGATAGGGCCTCAGAGTGATGGGCCTCAGCTAGAAGACCACATTGCATGTTCACTTCGGCGTCAACATTTGTAACCACGTCATGGGTGTGGTTACAGTATATTGGTCTACTCCTGTTGGCCTGGGGGCCTCGAATAAGATGTCACGTGGTTCAGTAGAAGTGGGCCATGGGCCCAGTATGTCGGCCTAGTGTGTCAACACGTAACATTATACATTTCCTCGTGCTAAGTAAATCGCGATAATATTTCATATTTCTAGTTTTGAGTGTTATATTCGCTCGTGCGACCACTATTTTAGCTATATTTCATGCAAAATGAAGTTCATAATTAGAAATTATCACTGTGAAAGAATAATAAAGCATGTGCATGGCATAGAAGATTTATAAAGGAAGATAAAGGCGTCCCAAGAAATTTATAGCTAATATTGAGTAGTAGTAAAAATGCATATGAAATTAATGTTTAACTTTAATTGAATTTATATTCAAGCATAGGCAAAACTTTCATACCTTCATCGTAATACTAGCTAGTGCATCACTTCACGTGGAAGTCCTATGTGTTTTTGGCTTTAGTGTTAATTTGGTTGATATTGGAATGTCTTTTAAAAAGGTTGGAGAGTATATATTATAATTTTTCTTTTCTATAAATTAAAAAACTATATGGGCGTAAAATGAAAACTCTGAAGTATGTTTTTGTTGGGCAGCCTATTTGGTAAAGCTTTCGATGAAGTGGAAATTACACCACAACAAGTATTTTAAGTTTATTTGAGCATAAATCAAGTATTAATCAAAAATAAAATAACTCTCTCTCATCTCTATCTCTCAATCGCACACACACTCTCTCTCTTTCTCGTCTCTTGGAATTTTCATCAATGACCATTTGGAGACTATCGGCAATTTCACTGTGTGAGATCAGCGATGATTTTATAATGGAAGATTACTAGCGAGGATGAAGAGTGCATTGGGCAAGTTCTTCCCAACTCAACCTATCTCCTTCCCAAAATCTTATACTGCCTCTATCGTTCCATGTCAGATCACACACTATCGATTGCCACCTAGCATGCGGCACCTTCTACTGCATTAAATCTACATTACATCTGGAGAGGGTAAACTATTGCGCGATGCTCAACTGAGTACTGTTGAGAGGCGCATAAGGGTGATAGGTTTGTGGCTTGAGTTTCAGCAATAGAGAGAGTTGTCAAGATGGGAGAAATGGCGGTGGTCTAGCCAACCGATCGAGTTTCAGTTGTAGATAATGTTGTGGATGTTAGGGTTTTTGCATTTTTAGTCAATTGAGCTTCTATGACCAAATCTCTTGAATATGTGACCTATCAAAGTACATAGGCCACGTATCAAAATGTATTTGTCATAGGTTACATATTCTAGAGATTTGATCACAAGCTATTGGATCAAGATACAGATCCAAAAGATTTGGTCACTTGTCATTTGATCAAGTCACCGTCACATGTAATAGGACACATGTCAAAGTACATGGGTCATGTCATGGATTCAAGATATTTGGTTACAAAACCTAAGAAATTTGTTTACGGGCTATTAAAGCAGGTCATGGGTCACACGTCAAGTGCATAGGTCACATGTCACGGGTTCAGAGATTTGGTCACAAAGCATTAGCTTAGGAGATTTGGTCGTAGGCCATTGGATCAGGTCACAGGTTATATGTCAAAATTCATATGCCAAATGTCACAAAATCAAAAGATTTGATTGCATACCATTGATTTCTTCGACCTCAGTTATTCGAACTTGTCACAAATTCAATTAAC
>NW_019234104.1:0-2410 GCF_002742605.1 Olea europaea var. sylvestris
GAAAGGTAAGCAAAACAAGTATATTGAGGAAGCTGTTTCAGGTCGAACACCATCCTACAGAGATCGACGTATGGGTTAATTCCAAGGTATCTACAGGCTATAAAGAAATAGGTAAGCATCCTCCACCCATTTGGCACGAGCTGTCCAGGGCTCATATTATGCTCGACTAATAAGGCCACAAAAAAGGGATGCAGAGGCCATCGAAATCCCCCCTTAAGTGAGTCCCTAAAGATCACGAACTCTCCATCCCGAGCAAAGGCCATCCTATCCTCTACCCCTGGCGTCCTAACGTCGCATTTGGGCATGAGCCCATGCTCCCTAGCCGTCGATATTGCTAGATGTTCTTTAAATTTACAGGGGACCTCGGGATATCTAAAAGGGGTCGGGATACTATGTGCCCGAGGTTGGGCATTAATCGGGACAGCCATAGGTATGATTGGGCATCCTATGTCCTCGGGATTACTCCTCGAGGATGATGAGGACGAAGTGTCGCTACTGCTACTACTAGACATCCTGACCTAGGTAAAAAATACATAAAGAATAACTTAAAAACTCGAGGTCTTACCTTAAAGTCGACGCCTAAAAACTCAAAGTCCGATCCCGACGATTAGCGAGAGAAGTTTACTGAGAGTAAAAAGTGAAAAATGAAATGAGGGGAGGGTATTTATAGGCAACAGGAGCAGGAAACCCAAAGGTCACTACCACGACCGTTAGATCTGGACACGTGTCCTACATCTAACCCTACCAGTTTTTACCGCCTTTTCCTATTCTAGGGCTGACGTCAGTACACGTCAGCCTTCTGATCAAGCACAGGTGTTCAAAAATCCCCGAGCTAAAACTCGAGCTTTTATTTCTAGTCTCTTTGCATCATATCCTCGAGCATATCTTCGAGCATATATGCACGGGGGCCTATGATGGTGACATTTTCCAATATCCCCGATCAGTGTATCCCGAGGACTAATTTTGATAAAGTTGTAAATCCATCTGTGGTGTCCTCGAGCATGTTCATCCTCGAGACACTAGGCCCGACCACAACTCCATGCTGCTTCGCATATTGCAAACATATGTCCTCGGACATAGTCCTCGGGAATGTGCTCCCGCTCACTACTGACGATTGTTAACCCTTTAGAATTCCTACGCAATTAGGAATCTTAACTCCCACAAGAATCCTATCTGACGTATAATTCTGGAATTCAACCAACTCCTTAACCATTCAAGACTCCAACAGATGATGACATCCAGCTAGTTGAGTCCAATTAGGAGAATGTCACTTACTACTATAAATACAGAACCTTGAATCATTATTCAGGTACGTTTTCTCATTGTTCTTCAGCACATAGCCTCACGCATATATTTTCCCTTTCTGACTTAAGAATCGGAGGGGCGACGAGAACACACCTCGTTGCCTTTGTTTCAGGTATCGAAAGATCACGTTCGTGCTCCTTATCAATCATCAAGTTCGGGAAATCTGCAGATACGATTTTTGGTAGCATCAATCAACAATGGTCATATTTATCCCAACTTTTGCATGATAATGACATAATTGCCTCTTACATTTGTCCAAGGATGAAGTATCCATGTAATTTTGCTATATGTACATTCATTTTGTACAACTAATTTAATTTGCATTTATGGTTTTTTCCATTGAGTAAAGTGAACTGTCCTCAAATTTAAGAGCGTGACAACAGCAAAGAAAAATTTAACTAGCAAACATGAAAGAAGATTAAGCCTTTGTTTGAGTCTCATTTTTCATCAAAATGTATTCTTCAATAATGATTTGACACTATTTCAATTACACACTTTTTATTAAAATAATATTATACATAAATTCAAAAAAATTTCTTATTTTTTAATTACACATTTTTCATCATGATACTATTTTAAAATGTATTTTTTGAGAAAAATGGGACTCAAACAACTTTAAAAAAAATTAAACAAAATAAGAAAAAGGAAAATAGAAAATTATAAGGGGCTCAAAATGAGTTTGGGCCACGAGTGGTGCAACGTGTCAGCAGCAGCGTTAAGCGTGTGCTGTGAATTGCCGCCTCGATGGAGTGAGTATTTAGCTCTAGCATGTCAAGTAAATTGGTAAAAGAAAACACCGTGCTCCCAATACACGTTCTGTAATTTCTACTTCTACTCGCTTCATTTCAGTATCAATCCCGGCGGTGGTTTAAATTCATATAAACAGGCAGTTAAATATATGTATGCACAGCAATAATGTATAAAATGAGCTGGCAGAGTGAAAATCTAGAAAGAAGGAGAAACCCCCAAGGTGTAGAAACGGAAGATCTTTATAAGAAAAGGGCCCACCAAGAAATAGAAACTGAAGTTTCTAAAGAAGAGGAGAATGAAAATCAAATCGTTGTGGGTGAAATTGGAAAGGGCGAGGGGTTTAATATAGTTGGGG
>NW_019234105.1:0-2410 GCF_002742605.1 Olea europaea var. sylvestris
TTTCTCGAAAACAATCAAACACAAAGTTATCATGAAATCGAAAGCTACTTTTCATTGGATCGATTCTAATCGAATGAGACAAGAAATTCGCCGTAAACGAACAAACCCGAAGTTATCATGAAATCGAAAGCAACTTTTCATTAGCTCGATTCCAATCGAATTAGACTAGCAATTAGCCGAAAATGAACAAACAAAAAGTTATCATGGAATCAGAAACAGCTTTTCATTGGCTCGATTCCAATCGACTTAGACGAGCAATTCGTCGAAAATGATCAAACCCGAAGTTATCATGAAACCAAAAACTACTTTTCATTGGCTCGATTCCAATCCAATTAGACTAGCAATTCGCCAAAAACTAACAAACCCGAAGTTTTCAAGAAATCAAAACCCACTTTTCATTTGATCGATTCCAATCGAATTAGATTACCAATTTGGCAAAGACGAACATACCCGATATTATCATGAAATCGAAAACCAATTTTCATCGGCTCGATACGAATCTAATTAGACTAGCGATTTGTCGAAAATGATAAAACCCGAAGTTTTCATGAAATCGAAAACAACTTTCCATTGGCTGGATTACAATCGAATTAGTCTAGTATTTTGCCAAAAACAAACAAATCCGAAGTTATCATGAAATCAAAAACAACTTTTCGTCGGCTCGATTCCAATCGAATTAGACTAGCAATTCACCGAAAAAGATCAAACCCGAAGTTATCATGAAATCAAAAACCCCTTTTCATTGGCTCGATTCCACTCCAATTAGACTTGCAATTCCCCAAAAATGAACAAATCCGAAGTTATCATGAAATCAAAAACAACTTTTCGTCGGCTCGATTCCAATCGAATTAGACTAGCTATTCACCGAAAAAGATCAAACCCGAAGTTATCATGAAATCAAAAACCTCTTTTCATTGGCTCGATTCCACTCCAATTAGACTAGCAATTCCCCAAAAATGAACAAACCCGAAGTTATCATGAAATCAAAAACCTCTTTTCATTGGCTCGATTCCACTCCAATTAGACTAGCAATTCCCCAAAAATGAACAAACCCGAAGTTATCATGAAATCAAAAACCACTTTTCGTTGACTCGATTCCAATCGAATTAAACTAGCATTTCGCCAAAAACGAACAAACCCGAAGTTATCAAGAAATCAAAATCCACTTTTCATTGGCTCGATTCCAATCGAACTGGACTAGCAATAAGCCGAAAACGATCAAACCCGAAGTTATCATGAAATTGAAAATCACTTTTCATTGGCTCGATTCCGACCGAATTTGACAAGTAATTTCTCGAAAATGAGCAAATCCAAAGTTATCATGAAATCAAAAATCACTTTTCATTGTCTCGATTCTAATCGAATTAGACTGGCAATTCGTCGAAAATGATCAAACCCGAAGTTATCATGAAATCAAAAACCACTTTTCATTGGCTCGATTCCAATCGAATTTAACTAGCAATTTGCAAAAGACGAACAAACCCGATGTTATCATGAAATCAAATGCCACTTTTCATTGTTTCGATTCCAATCAAATTTGACTTGCAATTTCCCAAAGATGAATAAACCCGATGTTATCATGAAATCAAAAGCCATTTTCAATTGGCTCAATGCTAATCGAATTAGACAAGCAATTTTCCAAAAACAAACAAACCCGAAGTTATCATGAAATAAAAACCACTTTTCATTGGCTCGATTCCAATCGAATTAGACTAGCAATTCGTCGAAAATGATCAAACCCGAAGACCCGAAGTTATTATGAAATCAAAAACCACATTTCATTGGCTCGATTCCAATCGAATTGGACCAGCAATAACCAGAATATGATCAAACCCGAAATTATCACGAAATCGAAAGCCACTTTTCATTGGCTCGATTCCAACCGAATTTGACACGTAATTTCTCGAAAACGATCAAACTCAAAGTTATCATGAAATCGAAAGCTACTTTTCATTGGCTCGATTCTAATCGAATGAGACAAGCAATTTGCCGTAAACGAACAAACCCGAAGTTATCATGAAATCGAAAGCAACTTCTCGTTGGCTCGATTCCAATCGAATTAGACCAGCAATTAGCCGAAAATGAACAAACACGAAGTTATCATGAAATCAGAAACAGCTTCTCATTGGCTCGATTCCAATCGAACTAGACGAGCAATTCGTCGAAAATGATCAAACCCGAAGTTATCATGAAATCAAAAACCACTTTTCATTGGCTCGATTCCAATCCAATTAGACTAACAATTCTCCAAAAACTAACAAACCCGAAGTTATCAAGAAATCAAAAACCACTTTTCATTTGATCGATTCCAATCAAATTAGGTTACCAATTTGGCAAATACGAACATACCCGATATTATCATGAAATCGAAAACCAATTTTCATCGGCTGGATAGGAATTGAATTAGACC
>NW_019234106.1:0-2410 GCF_002742605.1 Olea europaea var. sylvestris
AATTAAAGGGATATAATTTTTTTACAATTATGGATAAAATTTATTCTTATTGTTGAAATTTTTTAAAAAAAGATTTTTTTTTTTTAAAAAAAAGTTGAAAAAGCAATTTTCCCACCAAAACCCAAAGAAAATCAATTTCTTAAAATCATGGAAAAGCCGGTCACATGATAGGATTGGAGGAATTGTAATTCCATGGAAAAGTTTGCTATCAAACGCTCAATTTTGATAGAAAATCCATTTTCCATGGAAAACTCCAGCTACAAGCCTTATTGTAATCCGGACACAGAAGAGATGGTGGATTGTGAGTCTATAGGGAAGTGGTAATACGACTCCCTATGCCATTAAGATGCTAAGTCCCAAGACACACGATATTCAGGGTTGGGGACATCGACTAAAGACTAGAGAGTAGAGACCGGTCTAGGAGGTCGGGGTATTTGTCCCACGTAGGAATGGAGGCCACTCGAGGAGCCTGTTTTCTGATAGAGTCATGAGTGTCTACTAGATCGGGTACTCATATCTCCCCCTAGTCAAGTTTGAGGGAAATGATGTCATCTCTAAGTAAAAGAATCATTTAGTAATCGTTAATTTATTTAGTATTATTCATTACCATCATAATTTTTCATAAATAAAAAAGACAAAAATATGTACATTTTGAAAATAAGGATTGTTCATAAATCGGAACATTAGATTATTGCCTAGCTCACATAATACTTGAACCAGCTCCGTCCATTACTCTCAAGACCTTTTTAGCCTCCGTTTGACCCCATTTTTTGGAAATGAAAATTAGTAGAATAGTATTTTTTTGAAAAATAAGTGGTTGAAAATGAATTTTTTTTTTCAATTTACGTATAATATTATTTTATTAAATTTTGTGTGATTGAAAATAAGAGAAAAATGGAATAAGATTTAAACTTGGGATTATTCTTAATTGCTGCCTTATAGGTGGATAGACATGATTTAAGTGGTCAATTCAATAGCAGTTCCTCGTTTAGTAATTTTATTTAGCCCTCGTTTGGTCCCCATTAAATTACATTCCATTACATTCTATTTTTTTTCCTCCTATTTTCAACCACACAATCTTTCATAAAATAACATTACACGTAAATCGAAAACTTTTCCTTCTTTTCCAACCTCTCATTTTTTTTAAAAAATATTATTCTTCCCATTTTCATTACCCAAAAATGAGGGCCAAACAGAGACTTAGGATTGTTCATAGGCGTGGTCAGTTAATGATGCCCTAACTGACGGAAGGAAATGACTTTTTATACCATTTTTCCTTTTCTTTATATGAATTTTTTTCATTAGCATTGTTATAGTTAAAATTCATATCAAATAATTATCAAAAGTGGAAATTACACTCGCACATAACTTTTCAATTCAAAAATCAAATTTAAAAGTTTTTTCTTCAAAAATTAGACGATAATTCAACTTTTAAACATTAATAATAATATTATAAAATTAAATTAATCTACCACCCCTATCCCAACCCTCATTTTACTCTCAAACCCTAAATCTTTCTCCCCTTCTGACGATGGTGGTCAAAAATGACGATGATGGTGCTAGCATTGGTTAAGGTGTTGCAACATTTGATTAGTATCGAGGATGAATTGAGGTTGGGTTGCGTTAGGTTAGGGTGAGAGTTATGTCGAGGTGGGAATGAAGAGTGTTTGTGATCAATTATTTTGATAATTGGAACTAATAAATAATGTGACTTAAAAAAATGTGACATTGAGACTAAATTTTGTAATAATGACTTACAATTTATAAAGTTATAATCAATTAATTTGATATTTTGTTATTGTGAAATAAGTTGTGGCCTATAAAATTTGTGATCGAGAAATAATATATGACATATTAATTAGATCATTTTTAATCGATAAATAAATTGTGAGATAAATTTTCTGATTTGTGATCGAGAAATAATGCATGACTAATTAATTTGGTAATTTGCGTTTGATAAATAAGTTAAGGTCCATAAAATTTGTAATTTGTGATGGTTACGTTCTGGAATAGTGACTAATGTGTAATTGTAACCATAAACTATATCATATTGCACTCTTAATATATTTAATTAATAAAATATGTTGAATTATCTATTTAATTAATAAAATTTAATTATGTCCTGATTTTTGAAAATCTAAAAAAAATTCTTAATTTTATAAATTTTATTTCAAACACCTTGGATATGGATTGTTCCCTTATCAAAATATATATCACATAAAATGGTTTTTATTATTCTTTCTTACAAATTTGACTATTTAAGATTTAACTCTAAGTCTTAATATAATATCGGAGTCTATCAAATTCTAAAAAGAGCAACTTATTTTGATTAAAACTAAAAAGCGAGCACATATATTTCAAGATTGATGTTTAAACGAGTCACCATCTTGTCGAGATATATTAAAGGATA
>NW_019234107.1:0-2410 GCF_002742605.1 Olea europaea var. sylvestris
ACAATATATAGGCATAGATTTGCGGCCATGGCATTGAAATTATAAATTTTTCCCCTCAAACTTGAATTAAAATTTCATAAATGAAAATTTGAGGCCTGAATAGGTCATGTCACAAACGTAGGGTAATATCACAAACTAGCACCATTGAAAATATCTCCAACAATTAAACCACGAGGACAATTTTCCCCTAATCACTTTCTCAGATAAGATCAAAACAAAATGCCCAATTAGCAAGTAGAAAAAACAACGATGAAAATTCAATTGAGGCAAGAAAATGACCTGATTATCCCACGAAGTTGCAACCAGCACATTTGCCTTGGGACTGGAACAAAGGGTTGACACTGAATCACTAGGAGGTTGCACCACCTTTTTTACACACCCAAAAAATCAATAAATTGTAAAGTCCACCAAACGCAATGAAACCCCTAAATAAATACAAGAATTCAAATAATACAAGTATTCAAATAGTCTAAATAGAATTCAAGAAACCCAGTAAATAAAATAAATACAGTACAAATTAATTGAAAATTACCTCAGTGGAACGATTGGGATTTGGATTTGCAGTTGCAGACGTAGTGCCGAACGTAGCCATTCAGTTTGCTAGTTTAAACAATATATCAACTATAAATTTCAAAATTTAAAACTAAAAATTAACAGTATAATAATGGAAAATATGGAAATAGAACAAATAGTACCAGATTAGACGGTTTTTTGGCTGTTCTTGCCTCAAAATCTCACAAATATCCAGAGGTACACCAACAAAAACTTGAAAGATATTTAAAAAAATATATTCTTAAACAGTGATTTAACATAACCAAGCTGGTGAGCTAGGGAATTTTGCCCACCTCTTTAACAGATACTCATGTGGCTGTGGGACTGCGTGGGACTAGAGGTGAATTTAAAATGCAAAAAAAAGGACCCACCAACCCCAAATGTGAGAGTAGGTCAGACCCTCTCTAGCATAGTAGCATGGTTGGATTTAACATTATTTTAATCACACATTTTTTAATAAAATAATATTATACGTAAATTCAAAATTTTTCATTATTTTTTAACCACAAATTCTCCATCAATCTACTATTTCAAAATTTACTGAAATGACATATTTTATTAAGTCAATTAATATTAATATATAGAATTGACTAAAAAAAATTACTAACACAATTAATTATTTTCAAACCTAATAATACATATTAAAAATAGTATTGCATTTCTAAAAAATTCTTTTGAAAATAATAAATTCAATCCATAATCGCAATCTTTAAATATTTTATTAATCAAATACATATTTTATTCAATTGTGCTATATATACATAACAACTTATATGATGAAGTTAATTAAAAATGGGAAAGGAGTAATCTTTTCATCCTTACTCAGCACTTACTCATATATGAATACTTTGGTGCATGTCCATTTCACAGCCAAACCAAGTGCTAACACTTACCATTCATTTGATATCGAGCAGTATCGAGAAACGAAAATAATTCAACATCTTATTCATTATTTTGTCCAATCTTGTATTTACTGAACTTGTGTTCAAGGGTTTAAACAAAGTTTGTGAATCGAAGGATAGGTTTAGTGACACACAGATCTCTGTCTAGCCATGGTTTATTTGAGGTGGACTATGTATTCAAGGAATTAGTAGGAATGTTGAACATCCCAAGTCACGAGCTTTATTTTATTTAGAGCTTGCTTGAGCCCCATTTTTTGTTCAAAAAGTATTTTGGAATAGTATTTTGATGGAAAATGTGTGGTTAATAAATAAAGAAAAGTTTCGGGTTTGCGTGTAATATTATATTATTGAAAAATGTATGATTCAAAATAAGAGGGAGAAAAATGCATTTTGAAAATAATGAGAACCAAACAAGGGCTTAGTTTGGAATGCTCTGAATTGAAGATATTTCTATAGATCCCCACCAAAAGAGAAAATTGGTATTGTATTTCTAGTCATAAATGGCCACTTGATGCTCATAGGGAATGGAAAACTTATTCGAGCATGGAAATTGCAATCAAGTGTGTTACGCTTTCAAGCGATGAGACAAAATGAATGTTTTATTAGGTAGAAATTTCAAGTAAGTCGTGACAAAATAAAGGTCTTATAAGGTAGGAAATTACAATCGAGTGTGTTACGCTCTCAAGCGATGAGACAAAATGAAGGTTTTATTAGGTAGAAATTTCAAATAAGTCGTGACAAAATAAAGGTCTTATAAGGTAGAAATTTCAAATAAGTCAAGGACTCGTAGAAGTTATGAGGATTAAGCATCCAAATCGACTAGATAAAGTTCGTTGATCTGAGTTAAGCTGAGTAGAAAAATCCACCACTGTTAACATTGAACTCGGTCTCAACATTTGCTAAAGAGAGTGTGTCTTGGTGAATAAATTATTCCAATAACTAAACTTGTAAGTACA
>NW_019234108.1:0-2410 GCF_002742605.1 Olea europaea var. sylvestris
ATATTCTGCCAAACCTGATAAAAATAATGATCTACTACCACTGTCTTTTATTATTTCATCATTGTTGATAATGTATGGGACGATGTAAGTATGAAGACTAACCATTTTTCTTCTACTAGTACTAGTACTCCTAGCAGACAAAATGAAATCACCAAAGAGTTAGCTAGGTATTTTTCACACCACATTCTTAGTGTTTTAAACCAAGAAGACAAAGCTCCTCACATGGTGGCAAGCAAACGAAAACTAATATTAAATCATCTTTAATGGCATGCTATCTACTAATGCCTTCGGAGTCGACTGTAGCATCAAAGGATACGTTTAGTGCATGTGGTAGGTTCAAACAAAAGAAACACGTTGAAAGAAGTTATATTTGAGGCTCTAATATGCCTGAAGACCTGGCGAGATGCAAACTACTTAATACAAGGCAAGATGCTAATGTAATTGCCAAAATTTTCACCAATACTTTCACGAATTTTTTTGGTACACTAACTTTTATATTTATTACTGTACATTGACATTACATTTGTTTTCAAAAAAATGTACATTAAATACTTGTTAATGTACAGTTTTAACTCCGCCTACATATTGTAGTTGATCCTAAGCCTAGATAAAGGAGAAAGGGTTTTTACAACTTCATAATTGTTTTGATGAAAAATAATTTTTTATGGTTACAATGTCCTTACAAGTTTACATTTTTGTTATACTTGCAATTTTCACTTCTTCCCTCTTAAAAAGGGTTGTGCTACATATACATAATATGTTTACATAATAGTTCACGTGTACATAATGTGGTGAGATGTGATTGGATCAGAATTTTTTTCAATAAAAGAACACAACATCTGTATATAAACCATTATGTATTACCAATGTATAAGTAGAATTATTATTAAAAAAAACACATAAGCCACAAGCCCGTTGATGGGTGAGCCGGACGGCTCGGTTTGACCGATTTAACAACCTAAATCATATAAAAAGGAAAATGAAGAAGTATGGGTTTTTAATTTGCAATCACTCAATTTACACACTACAAGTCGGAGAAAAAAATAATACATTCAAACTATTGATGAAGGGGGTTTTTTGGTGTTGGGTGGGGGGGGGGGGGAAACTGAGATAAATCAGTCAACTCTAAACCAAATGAGTAATGAAATTAGCTATTTTGGATATTAGAAGTTTTTGGTGGGATACTAAATGGAGCCAATAAATTTAAAAAATAAGTCACTATTGATTCTAGGAGGTTAAATTACTCTTTGATTTTATAGAGAGGAAAAGTGCAAAATCACCAATTTCTTGGAGGTAAAATGCCGAGGCCAAGCCATTTTTTTACAAGTTTTTTCATTTTCAAGGACACGATCATAACATCGACAACCGTTTCTTTCTGCATGACAAACTTGTCCTATTCGAATAATGTGTGGCGAGCACATCAAAAAATTAACAAACTTATTCTTGAATGATTAAATATCAAAGTAAACTAATGGTACTAAATCAAAACCTCGGTTAGCCTACCTAGAGTTCTCACAGATCGTCAGTCTATTCCCAATCAATTTTAAAATATAATAGTAGGACCTTTAGACCCAAAGCTCAGATAATCACAGTGTCAATTTTTCAAGATGGAAGGTAGGCCAAATTATTTCCTTACTTTTCGCCAGAAGTATCATTCATGTGAAATATTTAAGTGATGCACTGAGTCTAAAAAGGGTATAACATTTCAGTATAAAGTATAAACAGTGTATTAACAAAAATGTATCACCGGGAAATTTCTTGATACATTTTACCGATAAACTATATAATAAGGCCATTTTTTAGGTATATTTGAAGAATAATTTCATCAACCATAAAATTGGACCTCAACTAATGATATGAATATGAGGATGTCCACAGAACAAGAAATTTAGAGAAAATTTGAGATAACATGATTTCATACATAACATTGAGTTTCAATGGCACGTGCACGAAGCAGAACCTCCCAATGTGCCTGACCTGTCACTTTTGTAAAAGCAGCAGGCACCAACAAAACCTACAGGAAGGAAACAAGGGTGTAACAATTCCGTGGCAAAGAAATAGGTCAAAGATAATCTCATAACCGCACATCAAGATGTACAAACTCTCGCTTCAACCTGTGCATCATGATGGAACCTCAGCTGCTGGTAAAGATCAGGAAATCTCAAATCATAGCAAACTGTTAGACCTAGGCGTCCAAACGGGCTGTCAGCTGCAACAATATCCTTTCCTGTAGAAGTTAATCATTAAAGGTTAATGTCTTGCATAGATAAATAAAATTTTTTCATTCTCCACTACCAATTTCCAGCTTCCAATAAGCAGAATTATTTTTAAGGTATTAGGAAGTATAAAATGAATGGGGGAAGAAAAAGAGATTAGTTCAATCCGCATCACAAAAATGTCCAAACTCTCC
>NW_019234109.1:0-2410 GCF_002742605.1 Olea europaea var. sylvestris
CAGTGCTATCCGACTTTTGGTAATTTACTTCCTTGCAATTTTAGACGCTCCATACTACCAAAAATGACCTCATATATATTCAATAGTCCTGCTTTTCATACACAACCTTGGGAAAAAACACAATTGAAAGATTTTTCCTCTCAACCAAAGGATCAACTTCATAATTCCTTCTTTTCATCATATGTCTTATTGAAGAAAAACATCAATCACCTCTTAAGACAAAACACCTTTCAAAAATCCTCACTAATTCTAGAAGATCGACTGATTGAAGATCCGGGAAGGAGATTGATTGAAGAACTGGAGTTCTTGCTGATTCACGGGAAATAGAAGAAGAACAAGGTTGGGATTTTGGCACAGATCTGCAGAATCCAGGAGAGCTTTGGTTGATATAGTAAGGAGGTCAGAGTGTTGTTAGATACAGTCATGTCTGGCATACTGTAAGTTGAAGTCTTCTATAGTGAATCTCTACTGGCTTGTGCCCGGAGTTTTTACACAATTGGGTTTTCTCCGTCAATAATTTGTTGAGTTATTTATTGCTTTTTGTCATTTTTAATTCAATTGAAAATTCAACATAGGTAGTTAAATCATGTGAATGAATCTGGACAAAGTTTAATTTATGTGACTTGTTGCATAAGTTGATTGAATTGTTAAAATCCGCATAAACACCTATTCACCCCCCTCTAGGTGTTGTTTGGGTCGAACTATAGTCTTTTCAGATACCATCTGTTGGAAATCTAAGAAACAAACCATTATGGCTAACTCAACTATGGAAGCTAAGCTTATATCTTTGGCATCTACAAGTGAGGAGGCAAAATGGCTAAGAGATTTATTATGTGAAATTCTTTTGCGGAAAAAATCAGTTCCATTTGTATTAATTCATTACGATAGCACTACAGCAATTGATATAGTACAAAATTGTTATTACAATGATAAATCCATGCAAATTAGGAGAAACATAGTATTGTGAGATTTTATCTAAGTAATGGTATCATAAATGTTGATTACGTGAAATCTTATAATAATCTTGCAAATATTATACGAGCACTCTCAATAGATTTCACTTATATGAGTCTGGAGGTAGGGCCGGTTCCTATGAGAATTAGGCTTATACTCAAATATGCTCATGAATCTAGGATTAGCATAAGGTCTAACGTGCTAGCTATTAAAGCTCATTTCAACACTTGAATTGTTATGTGTGGACATTAACTCTTTATTTCCCTTAAGTAGTCATAGTTCAATGCTGAGCACACTATTGCCTTTGGAGTGAAGGTTTCTGTTTCACTAAGTGAATGTTCAACATAGAACACACCTTCATGATGCATAATAGTCCCTCTTTGCCAGATAATTTTTCTATCTGTTTTATATTAAAATGAGTGGGGGAATGTTGTTCATTTTAATATTAAAATTCATTAATTATATTTTCTTTGAATATGTATGTAGATTTTGGGAGCTAGGAAAGTTAAGAGGGTGGAGATTTGAAAAATGAAAGGTGAAATGTTTCATGTGTTTTTGACACTCTTAATTTTGGGTGGCCTATTTTTACCTATAATCAGGACCATTCCTCAATCATTTATCAACACCATAACAATCACGATTTTTTTTAACTTTTCTCTTTACATTCTCACTCATTTTCTTTGAGAGATTATTGAGCAAAGAAGGATATTTCTTTTAGTGGAGTTTTGAGCTGAATTACTTATATTGAGTTTATTTGAGCCATATAACAATTAGTTGAGCTATTTTATCCTGTAGGGGACAATTCATAAAGAAGTTCTGCTACACCATGCTTTAGACTTTGCCAACGGTAAAGGGCTTGGATCTCCTTAAAGAGAGCGAGATATTCGTGTCTCAGACCGTCCAATTTCATTATCTTTCTATTCATTTTGTAACTCCATTTTTCAGTATTGAAATTTCTTCAACATTTAATAAATTTGGTATCAATGCTTAGGTTTTCATCTTAAAAAGTCAACTTTATTAAGAGGAATAATCCAAATTTACGGATGACAAATGAGCTCTTCAGCTTAGAAGGCCTACGGCTTGACCCGAAAAAAGCTCGGCTCGGCTCAGGGCTAGGGCCAAGTCTGAATTTCGGGATTTGGACGAGCCACACAGAATAGCTCGTAAAAATGGCTTTTGTCAGACTCAATCCGGTTCATTGCTAACTTTCAATTTTTTTGTTTTTGTTTTATTATTATTTAATTTAAGATTTAAATCAATAAATTATAACTTATATATAAATATGGTCACAACTATCTATATTTATTATTTATTGTCCTATTCATTTGTATTTCCATTATGTTTTATTAATATAAATTTTAAATTTTATTATCTAGGAATTGATATAATATTATTTGTTATCTTCTGGTGTTGAAACTTAAAAGACATTTTCTATTTCAATATTCTTAATTCTACA
>NW_019234110.1:0-2410 GCF_002742605.1 Olea europaea var. sylvestris
ACTCCAACTTAACATTCTCTATCGGAATGTATGTTGGCAACATTAACTCGTAACGTTTCTCCTCTTCAACACTAAAACACACGATTCTAATTGATGTGTTCGAATGCACAAGGGAAAAATCCTCCACAAGCGCATGCAATGTCCCATTGACATGTATTCCCAAGTTTCCAAGGGAAAGGGGAAGTGGATAAGGAAAACTCTGGACACATTTCCAAGAATTTAATTTCAGACTATAAATTTCAGTTTTAGAGTTAATCCACTGCTGCGCTGCATTCCTAAATTCAACCACCCGAATAATTTTGTAATCATTGTTTCTTGAATTGTAACCCAACCCATATAACTCTCTGGAATGTTCAGTTGTGGGTTCAATCGTGGAGGCAGAAGGCAAAATCTTCTTTCTTCTTGAAAAAGGGTTCCACAGGAAAAGTAGGGGTTTAGCGGATACTAGGATTAACCCATTGCAAGAGTTGGACATGTAGTCAGAAGTCAAGAAATCAACTGGGGTTTGAACGGCATGGGATTGAACGGCATATGATTCGTCAAATGAATTCACATCTATGGAACGAAGTCCTGTCAACATGTATCCATAAATGATGCTATGATTAGAGTATGTTGTGATAGATTGCCGTAAGTGCCTCTGAATGAAATCATCACTATCAATTATTGAGCACCAGCTTTTCGACACACACCTGAATCGCAAAATGGGTTTCACTGGTAAGCGAGAGAGGATTTCTGTGATGATATCTGAAGGAATCATATTTTTGAATTCAAGACTATTGACAATGATCGTTAGTGTAGAAAGGGTGACAGAAGGTAGATGATTTCTGAAGGAATTTCAACATCCAGGGTTTGAATCCAAAGATTATTGACTAGTGCATGGGCCGATCCAGAAAACCGTGTTTTGAATTCAAAGACCATTGACTAGTCCAAGAATCGGAGATGAAGTGATGAACCGTGATGAATCGGAAATGACAATACCTCAGAACGTAGTTGCTACCAGTACTGTTTTCTTTCTGGCTTGCAGAGGCTTCAGGCTTGATCGTTTCCAGAATCAACAGGAAAAATGAGAAATGAGAAGTATGGAAAAAAAATCATATTTCAGGGGTTATGTTCATCCCCAATTCAAAAATCAAATAAATAGTTTGAAAATCATTTATGCATTTAATTAATTAAAAATATTTATTAAATAAAAATAATAAAATTATAGATACATGATTAATGGTCACATATTTATTTACTGATTACATATCATCAAATTAATTAATCACTTATTATTTCGTAGTCACAAATCAAAAATTTTATAGATCATATATTATTTCGAGATCACAGATCATTCAAATTATATGTAACATTTTATGTATAAATTACATAAGTTACAATTTATTGATTACAAATTATTTTTTAATCACAAACACCTAATATTTAGTCACAAATCAATTAAATAGTTGGTTACAGACGCCTAAATAATTGGTCACGGACATTTACTTATTAGTCACAGGCACTCCACCCTGTTATCGTTATCGCCATCGCAACAACCACCGTCACCACCATCGTACAACATACCACCCACAGCATACCACCACCATCACAATTTCCTTTATCTCCATTTACACCACATCTAACCACCACCCCACCAAAGAATCCACAAACCCGCCACCACCACCTCAAAAAGGGAACAAAACACGCCGAAAAATCACACCACTACCACCAAACTCAACAACCACCATAGCCGCCACCACAAAACCTCCACCACACAAAGAATCATCCAAACCCCACCCAAACACCAGCTACCACCAAAAATACACCACCCCCATCACCACACAAGATACCATCCAAATTTTCAAATTCGTCTCTTCATTACAGTCGCCACCACAAATTCGCTTCTTCATGTGAAATTACTTTGCCTATTCGTTTCACCATCACAGCTCGTCGGAGTGGGTAGATCTGCATCGCGAGGAAGATACAAACAGGGAGATGAAGAGAAGATGTAAAGTTAGAGTGATAATAGATTAATACAGTTTAAAAATGGCCTGAATTCTGATGGTCCCGGAGTCAGAGGTGTCTCCTATAGCGATCGCTCCTTGATGGTGATGGCAGTCGAAGGATAAAGTATAGAGATAGAGAGAGACGGGATATGATAAGGGAAGAATTTGGGGGAAATGATTAGGGTATTAATTGAATTGGATGGGCTAATTATATATATTACTTGATTTTTACATAAGTAAACTTTATCCCTTAATTTTAAATTTGAAAGTTTTAATACCTGATTTTATATAATTTCCTCATTTTTTTTCCCCAAAAAATTTACACGTAAAAATGGTATCTGAGCCAAGGCTGCACCCGCCAAATCCAACACTGGTCACTACTGTTGAAGGGTGAAAGAAAGAAATGAAGATTACAATGAAAGTTG
>NW_019234111.1:0-2409 GCF_002742605.1 Olea europaea var. sylvestris
CAAAACATTAACTTTATAACTTTTCATACATGCCGTACCCGGAGGCACCATTTGACATGAAGGGGTATGTCGTACCCGAGGGCGCCATTTGACATACGAATATTTCTTCAACATAGAGGGGTATGCCGTACCGGAGTACCATTTGACATACAAACATTAACAATAATCGAAACTTATAACTTAACACGATTAAACACATTGCACCTCTACCTACCTTGATTGATGCTTTTGAAACTTTGAAAACTTGGATTGAAAACTTCGATGAAACTTGGACGTTGAAAGAAATACACTCCTTGGATGTTTGAAAACCATTGAGAATTTATGCTTGAAAACACTTCTTAAACTTCTAGGAAAAATAGTTTTCCTCCCTCTCTCTTTCTCTCTTGGAAACTCTTTCTTTAGTATGTAAAAACTCTTGCTTTTGGTGTGAGAAAAATGAGTGAAATGAGGTCTCTATTTATAGATAAATATCCCATAACTTAAAGCAAATGAATGGTCAAATTTCATTTAAGAGAGAAAACATGGGTGCCATTTAACTTTGAGGTTAATTACTTTAATTTAGTGGGGTTTTTATTGCCAAAAATGTGGGTGGCCTTTTGAGAAAATAATTGATGAAAATAAATATTTAAATTCTATAGAAAAACGAGAATTTTCATTTCAGGCAGTTTCGGTCGACCGGTTGTAGTCCGGTTGACACTGCACAGCTTTCAGTGTTTCTATCATAACTTCTTCTCCTGATATCCGATTGAGGTAATTCAAAATGCATTGGAAAGGTAACTCAAAGAGCTACAACTTTTATTTAGATATCATTTTCCAAATCGAATGTTTCCTATGTCTAAAATGGGTCTCAAATAATACTAAAAATCTGAAGTAGACTTTAGTCATCCAATATTCATATCTTAGTGCCACTAAGGTGTCTAGAATTATTTGGGGTTCTACATCCCCCACACCTTAATTAAAATTTTGTCCTCGAAATTTACGTTCTGAATGGGCGAATAGTGTTGGATACTTGTCTTTGGCTTCTTCTTATTTTTCCCAAGTGGCTTCTTCTACGTCGTGACGATTCCACTGTATCTTAACCAACTGAATCTCTTTATTCCTTAGTTTATGCACTTTTCGATCCAATATCTTGATCAATAGTTCTTTGTACAACAAATCTTTCTGTACCTCCAAGGTTTGATAACTCACTACTAGGATCATGTACATACTTCTTTATCATCGATATATGGAACACATTGTGCACTGGCGATAATTCAAGTGGCAAAGCTAGTTGGTAAGCCATATTTCCGACTCTATCAAGTATCTCGAAAGGTCCGATATATCGGGGTCGTAGCTTACCTTTCTTTCCAAATCTAAGTACACCTTTCATCGGTGTTACTTTCAGAAATACTTTATCCCCAACTTGGAATTCTAAATCCTTCCTCTTTGTATCTGCATAGCTCTTTTGTCGATCCTGTGCTGCCTTTATTCTTGCACAGATCTTATCGATTATCTCGACCGTCCTTTCAACTATTTCTGCTCCTAAAACTCTCTTTTCTCCGACTTCATCCCAATGAATAGGGGATCTACATCTTCTACCATAGAGAGTTTCGTATGGTGCCATTCCAATAGTTGCTTGGAAACTGTTATTATAAGCGAACTCTGCTAGAGGTAAGTATGACTCCCTATTACCTCCTAGATCCAAAACACATGTTCTCAGCATGTCTTCCAAAGTTTGGACGGTCCTTTCAGATTGACCATCGGACTGAGGGTGATATGATGTACTAAAGTTCAGCTTCGTTCCCATAGCTCCTTGTAGACTTTTCCAGAATTTGGACGTGAACCTTGGGTCTCTGTCAGACACAATGGATACAGGTACACCGTGTAATCTCACAACCTCTTTAATGTACAACTGTACCAATTGGTCTAAACTGAATGTCATTTTCACTGGAAAAAAATGAGCTGACTTCGTTAGTCGATACACTACTACCCATATAGCATTATTTCTTCTTGCTGACTTCGGGAATCCAACCACAAAGTCCATCGTGATATTTTCCCATTTCCATTCAGGTATATCTATTGGATTTAACAATCCAGCTGGTTTTTGGTATTCTACCTTAACCTGTTGACATACCATGCACTTCTGCACGTACAGCCCTATACTTCTTTTCATATTTCTCTATCAAAATGTATCTCGAAGATCTCGATACATTTTCGTACCACCGGAATGTGCGGTGTACGGGGTGGAATGAGCTTCTTTTAATATCTCGTTTCTCAAGGCTTCATCCTTAGCCACGCAAATTCTTCCTCTAAATATCAGTGTCTAATCCTCAGTTATTCCAAAGTCCTTTTTTTTATCGGTACCAACTTCATTCTTAATCTTCTGCAAAAATGAGTCTTTATTTTGTGCTTCTATAATTCGATCTCTAA
>NW_019234112.1:0-2409 GCF_002742605.1 Olea europaea var. sylvestris
CACCCGGCGCGATTTAGTTTCCCGATCAACCAGTCAAATTTGAGCTCATTCCGACACAGTCGCGAAAAATGACGAAATTGCCAGCTGCGAGATTTTTGTTTCCGATCAACCTATCAAATTTTAGCTCATTCTGATACAGTCGCGAAAAATAACGAAATTGCCCGCGGCGCGATTTTTGTTTCCGATCAACCTGTCAAATTTGAGCCCATTCTGACACAGTCGCGAAAAATGACGAAATTGCCCCAGGCGCGATTTTTATTTTCGATAAACCTGTAAAATTTGAGCCAATTTCGACACAGTCGGGAAAAATGACGAAATTGCCCCCTGCGCGATTTTCTTTCCGATCATCCAGTCAAATTTTAGCCAATTCCGACACTGTCGCGAAAAATGACGAATTTGCCCCGGCGCGATTTTTGTTTCCGATCAACCTGTCAAATTTGAGACAATTTCGACACTATCGAGAAAAATGACGAAATTGCCCCCAGCGCAATTTTTATTTCAGATCAACCTGCCAAATTTCAGCCAATTCCGACACAGTCGAGAAAAATGACGAAATTGCCCGCGGCGCGATTTTTGTTTCCGATCAACCAGTCAAGTTTTAGCCAATTCCGACACTGTCGCGAAAAATGACAGAAATTGCCCCGGCGCGGTTTTTGTTTCCTATCAACCTGTCAAATTTGAGCGCATTGCGACACAGTCGAGAAAAATGACGAAATTGCCCCCGGCGCTGTTTTCGTTTCCTATCAACCAGTCAAATTTTAGCCAATTCCGACACAGTCGCGAAAAATGACGAAATTACACCCAGCGCGATTTTTTTTTCTGATCAACCTGTCAAATTTGAGACCATTTCGATACTGTCGAGAAAAATGACGAAATTGCCCCCGACGCGATTTTTATTTCAGATCAAACTGCCAAATATCAGCAAATTCCGACAAAGTCGAGAAAAATGAAGAAATGGCCCCCGGCTCGGTTTTTGTTTCCGATCAACCAGTCAAATTTTAGCCTATTCCGACACAGTCGCGGAAAATGACGAAATTACACCCGGAGCGGTTTCTGTTCCCGATCAACCAGTCAAATTTGAGCCCATTCGGACACAGTCGCGAAAAATGACGAAATTGCCAGCTGCGCGATTTTTGTTTCCGATCAACCTGTCAAATTTCAGCCCATTCTTATACAGTAGAGAAAATTAACGAAATTGCCCGCGGCGCGATTTTTGTTGCCGATAAAGCTGTAAAATTTGAGCCAATTTCGACACAGTCGAGAAAAATGACGAAATTGCCCCCGGTACGATTTTTATTTCAGATCAAACTGCCAAATTTCAGCCAATTCCGACACAGTCGAGAAAAAATGACGAAATTGCCCTCTGCGCGATTTTTGTTTCCGATCAACCAATCAAATTTTAGCCAATTCCGACACTGTCGTGAAAAATGACTAAATTGCCCCGGGGCGATTTTTGTTTCCGATCAGCCCGTCAAATTTGAGACCATTTCGACACTGTCGAGAAAAGTGACGAAATTGCCCCCGGCGAGATTTTTATTTCAGATCAAACAGCCAAATTTCAGCCAATTCCGACACAGTCGAGAAAAATGACGAAATTGCCCGCGGCGCGATTTTTGTTTCCGATCAACCAGTCAAGTTTTAGCACATTCCGACACTGTCGCGAAAAATGACGAAATTGCCCCGGCGCGGCTTTTGTTTCCTATCAACCTGTCAAATTTGAGCGCATTCCGACACAGTCGAGAAAAATGACGAAATTGCCCCCGTCGCTGTTTTTGTTTCCGATCAACCAGTCAAATTTTAGCCAATTTCGACACAGTCGCGAAAAATGACGAAATTACACCCAGCGCGATTTTTGTTTCTGATCAACCTGTCAAATTTGAGACCATTTCAATACTGTCGAGAAAAATGACGAAATTGCCCCCGACGCGATTTTTATTTCAGATCAAACTGCCAAATATCAGCCAATTCCGACACAGTCGAGAAAAATGACGAAATGGCCCCCGGTGCGATTTTTGTTTCCGATCAACCAGTCAAATTTTACCCAATTCCGACACAGTCGCGGAAAATTACGAAATTACACCCGGAGCGATTTTTGTTCCCGATCAACCAGTCAAATTTGAGCCCATTCCGACACAGTCGCGAAAAATGATGAAATTGCCAGCTGCGCGATTTTTGTTCCCGATCAACCTTTCAAATTTTAGCCCATTCTGATACAGTCGCGAAAAATAACGAAATTGCCCCCGGCGCGATTTTTGTTTCCCATCAACCTGTCAAATTTGAGCCCATTCTGACGCAGTCGAGAAAAATGACGAGATTGCCCCCGGCACGATTATTATTTCAGATCAAACTGGCAAATTTCAGCCAATTCCGACACAGTCGAGAAAAATGACGAAATTGCCCCAGGCGCGA
>NW_019234113.1:0-2409 GCF_002742605.1 Olea europaea var. sylvestris
ATAAGTACTTTTTGGAAATGTAGTGACCCTTTTGGATTGAACTCACCACTTCATCGTGACGTATGATGGATTTCGGCCATTTTCTGATAGAATTAGCACTTTTACACATGGAAGGCTTGGATAGTCGCGTACGAAGAATCGATCGTACCTTTTGCACACGGTGTCCGTTTTGGGCCCATAAGTACTTTTTGGAAATGTAGCGACCCTTTTGGAATGAACTCACAACTTCGTCGTGACGTACGAGGGATTTTAGCCATTTTTCGAAAGAACGAGCACTTCTATATTTGGAACGCTCGGATAGTCGGCGTACGAAGAATTAAGCGTAACTTTTGCACACGGTGTCCGTTTTGGGCCCATAAGTAATTTCTGGAAATGTAGCGATCGTTTTGGACTGAACTCACCACTTCATCGTGACGTATGATGGATTTCGGCCATTTTTTGAAGGAAAGAGCAATTTTATGTTTGGAAAGCTTGGATAGTCGGCGTACGAAGAATTAAGCGTAACTTTTGCACACGGTGTCCGTTTCGGGCCCATAAGTACGTTTTGGAAATGTAGCGATCCTTTTGGACTGAACTCACTACTTCGTCATGACGTCTGAGGGATTTCGGCCATTATTCGAAAGAACGAGCACTTCTATATTTGGAACGCTCGGATAGTCGGCGTACGAAGAATTGAGCGTAACTTTTGCAAGAGGTGTCCGTTTCGGGCCCATAAGTACTTTTTGGAAATGTAGCGACCATTTTGGATTGAACTCACTACTGTGTCGTGACGTCTTAGGGAATTTGGCCATTTTTCGAAAGAAAGAGCACTTCTATATTTGGAACGCTCGGATAGTCATCGTACGAAGAATTGAGCGTAACTTTTGCGAGAGGTGTCCGTTTCGGGCCCATAAGTACTTTTTGAAAATGTAGCGACCATTTTGGATTGAACTCACTACTTCGTCGTGACGTCTTAGGGATTTCGGCCATTTCTCGAAAGAAAGAGCACTTCCATATTTGGAACGCTCGGATAGTCGACGTACGAAGAATTGAGCGTAACTTTTGCGAGAGGTGTCCGTTTCGGGCCCATAAGTACTCTTTGGAAATGTAGCGACCCTTTGGGATTGAACTCACTACTTCGTTGTTATGTATGAGGGATTTTCGCCATTTGTTGAAAAGAATGAGCAGTTTTATGTTTGGACGGCTTGGATAGTCGGCGTACGAAGAATTGAGAGTAACTTTCGCACGCGGTGTTCGTTTTGGGCCCATAAGTACTTTTTGGAAATGTAGCGACCCTTTTGGATTGAACTCACTACTTCGTCATGACGTATGACTGATTTTGGCCATTTTTTGAATGAAAGAGCAATTTTGTGTTTGAAGGCTTGGATAGTCGGCGTACGAAGAATTGAGCATACCTTTTGCACACGGTGTCCGTTTTGGGCCCATAAGTACTTTTTGGAAATGTAGCGACCCTTTTGGATTGAACTCACCACTTCATCGTGACGTATGATGGATTTCGGCCATTTTCTGAAAGAATTAGCACTTTTATACTTGGAAGGCTTGGATAGTCGCGTACGAAGAATTAAGAGTACCTTTTGCACACGGTGTCCGTTTTGGGCCCATAAGTACTTTTTGGAAATGTAGCGATCATTTTGGATTGAACTCACTACTTCGTCATGACGTCTGAGGGATTTCGGCCATTTTTCGAAAGAACGAGCACTTCTATATTTGGAACGCTCGGATAGTCGGCGTACGAAGAATTGAGCGTAACTTTTGCAAGAGGTGTCCGTTTCGGGCCCATAAGTACTTTTTGGAAATGTAGCGACCATTTTGGATTGAACTCACTACTGCGTCGTGACGTCTTAGGGAATCCGGCCATTTTTCGAAAGAAGGAGCACTTCTATATTTGGAACGCTCGGATAGTCGGCGTACGAAGAATTGAGCGTAACTTTTGCGAGAGGTGACCGTTTTGGGCCCATAAGTACTTTTTGGAAATGTAGCGACCATTTTGGATTGAACTCACTTCTTCGTCGTGACGTCTTAGGGATTTCGGCCATTTTTCAAAAGAAAGAGCACTTCTATATTTGGAACGCTCGGATAGTCGACGTACGAAGAATTGAGCGTAACTTTTACGAGAGGTGTCCGTTTTGGGCCCATAAGTACTCTTTGGAAATGTAGGGACCCTTTGGGATTGAACTCACTACATCGTTGTTATGTATGAGGGATTTTCGCCATTTGTTGAAAAGAATGAGCAGTTTTATGTTTGGACGGCTTGGATAGTCGGCGTACGAAGAATTGAGAGTACCTTTCGCACGCGGTGTTCGTTTTGGGCCCATAAGTACTTTTAGGAAATGTAGCGACCCTTTTGGATTGAACTCACTACTTCGTCGTGACGTATGACTGATTTCGGCCATTTTTTGAAAGAAAGAG
>NW_019234114.1:0-2409 GCF_002742605.1 Olea europaea var. sylvestris
CGCGATTTTTGTTTCCGATCAACCTGTCAAATTTGAGCCCATTCCGACACAGTCGAGAAAAATGATGAAATTGCCCCCGGCACAATTTTTGTTCCCGATCAACCTGTCGAATTTGAGCCCATCCCGACACAGTCGAGAAAAATGACGAAATTACCGCCAGCTCGATTTTTCTTTCCGATCAAACTGCCAAATTTCATCCAATTCCGACACAGTCGAGAAAAATGACGAAATTGCCCCCAACGTGGTTTTTGTTCCCGATAAACCTGTCAAATTTGAGCCCATTCCGACACAGTCGAGAAAAATGACGAAATTTCCGCCAGCACAATTTTTATTTTCGATCAAACTGTCAAATTTCAGCCAATTCCAACACAGTCGAGAAAAATGACGAAATTGCCCCCGACGCGACTTTTGTTTCCGATCAAACCGTCAAATTTGAGCCCATTCCGACACAGTCGAGAAAAAAAACGAAATTGCCCCCGGCGTGATTTTTATTTCAGATCAAACTGCCAAATTTCAGCCAATTCCGACAAAGTCGAGAAAAATGACGAAATTGCCCCCGGCGCGATTTTTGTTTCTGATCAACAAGTCAAATTTCAGCTAATTCCGACACAGTCGAGCAAAATGACGAAATTGACCCCGACGAGGTTTTTGTTTCCGATCAACAAGTCAAATTTTAGCCAATTCCGACACAGTCGCGAATAATAACGAAATTACACCCGGCGCGATTTTTGTACCCGATCATCAAACTGTCAAATTTTAGCCCATTCCGACACAGTCGTGAAAACTGACGAAATTGCCAGCTGCGCGATTTTTATTTCCGATCAACCTGCCAAATTTCAGTCAATTCCGACATAGTCGCGAAAAATGACGAAATTGCCCCAGGCGCGATTTTTGTTTCCGATCAACCAGTCAAATTTTAGCCAATTCCGACACTGTTGCGAAAAATGACGAAATTACACCCGGTGCGATTTTTGTTCCCGATAAACCTGTCAAATTTGAGCCATTTCTGACACAGTCCAGAAAAATGACGAAATTGCCGTCGGCGAGATTTTTATTTCCGATCAAACTGTCAAATTTCAGCCAAAAATCCGACACAGTCGAGAAAAATGACGAAATTGCCCCCGGCGCAATTTTTGTTCCCGATCAACCGGTCGAATTTGAGCCCATCCCGACACAGTTGAGAAAAATGACGAAATTGCCGCCGGCATGATTCTTCTTTCCGATCAAACTGCCAAATTTCAGCCAATTACGACATAGTCGAGAAAAATGACGAAATTGCCCCCGGCGCGATTTTTTGTTTCCGATCAACAAGTAAATTTTAGCCAATTTCGACACAGTCCCGAAAAATGACGAAATTACACCCGGCGCGAATTTTGTTCCGGATAAACCTGTCAAATTTGTGCCCATTCCAACACAGTCGAGAAAAATGACGAAATTGCCGTCGGCGCAATTTTTATTTCCGATCAAACTGCCAAATTTGAGCCCATTCCGACACAGTCTAGAAAAATGATGAAATTGCCGCCGGCGCGATTTTTATTTCCGATCAAACTGCCAAATTTCAGCCAATTCCGACAAAGTCGAGAAAAATGACGAAATTGCCCCCCGCGCGATTTTTGTTCCCGATAAACCTGTCAAATTGGAGCCCATTCTGACACAGTCGGAAAAATGACGAAATTGCCGCCGGTGCGATTTTTATTTCAGATCAAACTGCCAAATTTCAGCCAATTCCGACACAGCCGAGAAAATTGACGAAATTGCCCCCGGCGCGATTTTTTGTTTCCGATCAACAAGAAAAATATTAGCCAATTCCGACACAGTCGCGTAAAATGACGAAATTACACCCTGCGCGATTTTTGTTCCCGATCAACCTGTCAAATTTGAGCCCATTCCGATACAGTCGAGAAAAATGACGAAATTGCCCCCGGTGCGATTTTTATTTTAGATAAAACTGCCAAATTTCAGCCAATTTCGATACAGTCGAGAAAAATGACGAAATTGCCCCCGGCGCGATTTTTGTTTCCGATCAACCTGTCAAATTTGAGCCCATTCCGACACAGTCGAGAAAAATGACGAAATTGCCCCCGGCGCAATTTTTGTTCCCGATCAACCTGTCGAATTTGAGCCCATCCCGACACAGTCGAGAAAAATGACGAAATTGCCGCCAGCTCGATTTTTCTTTCCGATCAAACTGCCAAATTTCATCCAATTCCGACACAGTCGAGAAAAATTACGAAATTGCCCCCAACGCGATTTTTGTTCCCGATAAACCTGTCAAATTTGAGCCCATTCCGACACAGTCGAGAAAATTGACGAAATTTCCGCCGGGGCGATTTTTATTTTCGATCAAACTGTCAAATTTCAGCCAATTCCAACACAGTCGAGAAAAATGACGAAATTGCCCCCGACGCG
>NW_019234115.1:0-2409 GCF_002742605.1 Olea europaea var. sylvestris
TAAAATTATCGAAGCTCACATTTGAGCATGTAATACATTTTAAAGTTTAGGGTTCTCATATCTTACGTGGCATCGTCAAGTTTTTGAAAGTAATCCTTGCTTCGTCAATATTTAAATCGGGCCATCCTTCTAAATGTTCCATTATTGCATATGAATAGAAACCAGAACTTCCGCGCAACATTATATACCTGCAAAAAAAGATTTATTAGTTAGGCGGACTCTATCAAGTTGTTGAATATGCTTTCCATATTAATAAACTAAATTCCACCTTATATCGACATTCAAGGGGTAAAAGGAACTATCAGAGGAATTCCATGTTCTCATGAATGAAATTTCGATCATATCTTCTGTTTCTGCTATAACTTTAAAACTTGTCCCTTCGAGCCTGCATAATTTAACGGAGTTAATTAGTATCTTTCTATTACTTAAATAAGTATTCTTGAATGTGAAAGTAATGGACTTGATTTCCGAAATTCTAAGGAGAACCAAATTTTTGAACTTACTCGCAGAAAAAACTTTTGCGCTCTGGTGGCCTGCTCCATACAATGTCCCAATACCTAAATGTGCAAATCCATGTAAGGTAGGAGTTACTATTAGACTTAAAAGGGAATTGTATAAATTGTTAGGTAATTTCATGGAGAATGTGTGGTGATGAATATTTTCTTTTCAAGAACTTATTTTACAACTTTATTCGAAGTATTTTGATTCAAAGCAACTCACCCTCGTCTATTTTCTTTTAGATGATATTTGAGGACATTCTTTTCTCCTTTGTATTGTATTTCCCCGATCAAACCACTTGGAGATAATAGTGTGAGTTTAACAATGCCATTGTCCAACATCACCTGCAAAAATAAATCTAATCAATTTGGATATACATAGTTGACATATCTGTTTTATTGGGGGTAATGTAATTGCATTACAAATTTGTATGCCAATGTTTTCTTCTTCAATCTTTTTCCTCTCAAGAACCGTATAAAGTAGTTTATTGAATTAAAAAGACAAACATAAAAAGTGTATTTTGAACGTTTTATTGGACACACTATAGATTATTGTATAATATAATTGACAATAAAGTTTAACTTCTTTTTGTTCCCCATTGTCTAGTAATGTCTATTTTGACATCCAAATACGTAAAAAGTATTCAATATCAGAAAAAGTATCGTGTTTCACATATTGCATGCAGGTAGCATCTTCATTTTTGATTTTCGTTAGTGGCTGACATTATTGTTGTTTATGGCATGCAGTTATGTGGGATGTTAAGAGATTTGTTGTCTCGTATGGTGAGAGATTCGTCAACATGAACGACATGTGGAAGTGGTTAGGGAACCGAACAACATCAATTGTTGTTCGACATGATATTACATATGAAGAGCTTGTACAAAAATATTCGAGAAACTGAATGAAGTTCTAAATTTAATTGAAATTTACAGTTCCAAACATGAATATACCCACTGCTAATATAGCCGATGATAAGGATTTGCAATGGTTTATGTCTGTTCACACAGAAGCGGCGTTGTGTGTATTGCAAATGAATATATTGTTGGAGATCATGAACTGCATGTCGGAGTTGAGCCTTTCTCACCAATAAAAGCATTGTGTGGACGCGACGAAGTCGGTATATGCGAACTACAAGAGCCACGAACGATTGATAATACGGATGAAGGTTTAGGTGAAAGAAATTTGTTTATTTGAAATGCAATTCAGTTGATTGATGAAGAGGACATTGTGGAGAATCAGATATTCTTTAGCAAGCAACGGTTACACACAAGGCTTCAACTTAAGACTTTAAAAAAAAAGTTTCATTTCAAGATTAAAAAGTTAAATCCTATATCTCTTACTATGTGTTGTGTCGATACTACATGCATTTGCTAGTGTGAGCTTCTAAGATATAAACCTCAGAAATATTCAAGATTCGAGAGTACATACTTGAGCACACATGTTCTCTAGACGTTCGACGAAATGCACAAATTCACGCAACAAGTGTAGTAATTGGGCATCACATAATGTGAAGGTTGGACAATGCAAACCAATCATACGTTCTTGTGGGTATTATTGGGGATATGGAATGTGAGTTTGGTGTACAGATTACCTACAACAAAGTGTGGAGGGCTAAATAGAAGGGACTTCGATTTCTTCGTGGTACACCCGAAGAAAGTTTTCAGAAATTGCCATCATATTGTCACATGTTAACCGAGAAAAATCCTGGAACTATTGCACACAATGAACTTAACTTGAATAACAGGTTCTGGTACTTCTTCTTAGCGTTCGAGCTGAGTGTACGTGGTTTTCGAGAGTACATGAGGCCAGTAATTTGTGTTGATCGAAATCATTTGAAGGGCCAATATAAGGGAACACTATTAGTAGCTGCAGCGCAAGATGCTAAGCTACAAATATATCCTCTTACTTGGG
>NW_019234116.1:0-447 GCF_002742605.1 Olea europaea var. sylvestris
TTTGACCGGTTTATCGGAAATAAAGACCTCGCCGGGGGCAATTTCGTCATTTTTCTCGACTGTGTCGGAATTAGCGAAAATTTAACAAGTTGACCAGAAACAAAAACTGCGTCGGGGGCAATTACGTCATTTTTTGCGACTGCGTCGGAAGTGGATCAAATGTGACAGGTTGATCGGGAACAAAAATCGCCCCGGGAGCAATTTCGTCGTTTTTCGCGACTGTGTCGGAATTGGCCAAAATTTGACAGGTTGACCGGGAACAAAAATCGCGCCGGGGGCAATTTCGTCATTTTTTGCGAATGTGTCGGAATTGGCTAAAATTTGACAGGTTGATCGCGAACAAAAACCGCGCCGGGGGCAATTTCGTTATTTTTCGCGACGGAGTCGGAATGGGCTAAAAATTTACAGGTTGATCGGAAACAAAAATCGCGCCAGGGGCAATTTCGT
>NW_019234116.1:475-2408 GCF_002742605.1 Olea europaea var. sylvestris
GGGGTAATTTCGTCATTTTTCGCGACTGTGTCGAAATTGGACAAAATTTGACAGGTTGATCGGGAACAAAAATCGCGCCGTGGGCAATTTCGTCATTTTTCGCGAATGTATCGGAATTGGCTAAAATTTGACAGGTTGATCGGGAACAAAAATCGCGCCGGGGGCAATTTCGTCATTTTTCGCGACTGTTTCGGAATTGACTAAAATTTGACAGGTTCATCGGGAACAAAAAACGCGCCGGGGGCAATTTCGTCATTTTTTGCGACTGTGTCGAAATTTGCTAAAATTTGACAGGTTGATATAAAACAAAAACCGCGTTGGGGGTAATTTCGTCATTTTTCACGACTGTGTCGGAATTGGCTGAAATTTGAAAGGTTGATTGGAAACAAAAACTGCGCCAAGGGCAATTTCGTCATTTTTCGCGACTGTGTCGGAATTGGCTAAAATTTGACAGCATGATCGGGAACAAAAACCACGCCGGGGGCAATTTCGTCATTTTTCGCGACTGTGTCGGAATTGGCCAGAATTTGACAGGTTGATCGGAAACGAAAATCGCACTGGAGGAAATTTCGTCATTTTTCGCGACTGTGTCGAAATTTGCTAAAATTTGACTTGTTGATCGTGAACAAAAATCGCGTCGGGGGCAATTTGGTCATTTTTCGCGACTGTGTTGGAATTGGCTACAATTTGACTGGGTGATCGGGAACAAAAACAGCGCCGGGGGCAATTTCGTCATTTTTCGCGACTGTGTCGGAATTGGCTAAAATTTGACAGCATGATCGGGAACAAAAACCACGCCGGGGGCAATTTCGTCATTTTTCGCGACTGTGTCGGAATTGGCTAAAATTTGACAGCATGATCGGGAACAAAAACCACGCCGGGGGCAATTTCGTCATTTTTCGCGACTGTGTCGGAATTGGCTAAAATTTGACAGGTTGATCGGGAACAAAAACCGCGTCAGGGGCAATTTCGTCATTTTTCGCGACTGTGTCGGAATTGGCCAAAATTTAACAGGTTGATCGGAAACAAAAAACCCGCCTGAGGCAATTTCGTCATTTTTCGAGACTGTGTCGGAATTGGCTACAATTTGACCGGTTTATCGGAAACAA
Organism: Olea europaea var. sylvestris; assembly: GCF_002742605.1. Lineage (NCBI taxonomy): Eukaryota > Viridiplantae > Streptophyta > Magnoliopsida > Lamiales > Oleaceae > Olea > Olea europaea. The sequence continues at coordinate 1,585 of NW_019234116.1, forward strand.
AGACCGCGCCAGGGGCAATTTCGTCATTTTTCTCGACTGTGTCGGAATTAGCTAAAATTTGACAAGTTGACCGGAAACAAAAATCGCGTCGGGGGCACTTACGTCATTTTTCGCGACTGCGTCGGAATTGGATCAATTTGACAGGTTGATCGGGAACAAAAATCGCGCAAGGGGCAATTTCGTCATTTTTTTCGACTGTGTCGGAATTGGATAAAATTTGACAGGTTGATCGGAAACAAAAACCGCGACAGGGGCAATTTCGTCATTTTTCACGACTGTGTCGGAATTGGCTAAAATTTGACAGAATGACTGGGAACAAAAACCACGGCGGGGGCAATTTCGTCATTTTTCGCGACTGTGTCGGAATTGGCCAAAATTTGACATGCTGATCGGAAACAAAAAACGAGCCTAGGGCAATTTCGTCATTTTTCGCGACTGTGTCGGAATTGGCTAAAATTTGACCGGTTTATCGGAAATAAAGACCTCGCCGGGGGTAATTTCGTCATTTTTCTCGACTTGTCGGAATTAGCGAAAATTTGACAAGTTGACCGGAAACAAAAACTGCGTCGGGGGCAATTACGTCATTTTTAGCGATTGCGGCGAAAGTGGTTCAAATTTGACACGTTGATCGGGAACAAAAACCGCGCCGGGGACAATTTTGTCATTTTTCTCGACTGTGTCGGAATTAGCCAAAATTTGACAGGTTGATCGGAAACAAAAATCGCGTCGGGGGCAATTTCTTCATTTTTCGCGACTGTTTCGGAATTGGCTAAAATTTGACAGGTTCATCGGGAACAAAAACCGCGCCGGGGGCAATTTCGTCA
>NW_019234117.1:0-2408 GCF_002742605.1 Olea europaea var. sylvestris
CTGTGAATAGAGATGTGTTTTCATTACTCAATTTCCTGTTACTTCATGCATTTTGTCAAATTCTTATGGCCGAATGTTACTAGTAGGTAGTTCCTGCCTGGTTGAGCTGCTTACCTATAAAAGCAAAAGTTGTTCATGAGCAGCTTTGCACAATGGTCGAGAGGTAGACAATGGAGATGGCTCTAATTTGGCATTGTTGGAAACCAAACTTGTTGCTAAAGACCTTAATTTCTGTATATTGATATGTTTTCCTCTTGTAGGTCCGATAGGGAACTTCTGGGTCCCAACAATCAATATCTCCCCAAAATAGTCGCAGTATTTGCTGAGGTCAGTTCTCACTATATGATAAGTGAATAACTTAATGTGCATTTTATGTTATGTTGTGAAATTCCGAATAGAGTATTACAATCTAATTAGCCTGCACTTGACTATGATCTTTAGACATTTATATACATGAACATGCTCTGAACCTGTGATCATTACATTTTTTTTGTCTCGTGTATTTAGAGAGAGAGAGAGAAATGTATTGACTATAAACTTTTTCTTCTGCTATAGGTCTTACGTGTCATTACATAATTTTTGCTCAAGTCTTATTTCTCAGGTGAGCAATGGCTTTTGCTTGCTTATTTATAAACTATTAAACATATATGAAATGTTTGAAACCTTGTCGGCTTATATGATTGCATTGTAGTATTGCACCCTTGTCGAGTTATATTGACTTTTGTTAGATTTAATCGAATGATCAATTGTATAGACGCACGTAGTCATATACCATGGTGCCTCCTAAATATGAGTCTAGAACTCAAAAAATGAAAAAGGAAACGCATAATACAATTTAATTTTTTTTTTCTGAGGAGGGGGGCATAATTTATAAAGTTTGCCTCAGGGCCCCGACAGCACAGGACCGGCCCTGCCGCAGATAATAAGGAAAAGATCCTTGGTCATCTCTTTAGACTCCACTATACCACTACAAGCTGCTTCTAGTTTTTTGGTGAAATCCAAGAGTTTCGCATTGTTGTCCAATTTTACCTTAAATATTTTGCTTTCTTGTTAGTGACTTTTTTTTTTCCCTTATTCATGGTTAAAAGAAACCAATAAACTTTATAGTGAAAAAGGATATGTAAAAATAATGCATTTCATTAGAGCAAATTGTTAGACTTAAAATCAAATTCAGTTATCGTTGTCCGAGTCCTTGAGTCCAAGTAAAGATTGAACCAATGCTATTTATGCTAGTTTCACCTCCTATTTGGTGAGCTCTGTATTGAGGTGTGATAGTTTCATGTGTTGCTTCAACTTCGATTGTCATTCCGTCAGGATACACCTGAATAAAAACTAGAAATCTATTGAATTCTTAGCTGAAGATGTGCATGAATTTCAAAGTTGATATTACTAAGTGATAAATGCAGTTTCGTGATTCTAGAGAGAATATAGAAAAAAGAAAAAAAGACTAAAATAAATATAAAGATTGATAAAAAAAAAGGAAACAAAACTACAAAAGTAACAAAAAAGATGATAAAAGAACACGATGAAATAGGGTTAATTACCTAAATCATCAATAAACTTTGCATAAAGTTTCCACTAAGTAACTAAATTTTAAAAATTACCTAGTTAATCATTGAACTTTTATTTCATTATACTATTCATCACCTAGTCTTTAAATTGCTACTGCCGTGGATGTTAAGTGGGAAATAGATTAGCCACGTCAGTAAATTAGTTAATTTTTTAAACAGTTATTGAATGAGTGATGGATGGAATAACGAATTACAAAGTTCGGTGATTAACGGGGTAATTTTTAAAGTTCAGTGACCCGATGAAAACTTTACGCAAAGTTCATTGATGATTCAGTTAAGGGTTAATCTGCTTGGACAGATATCTGTTCAAACAGGGGGCAGCGGCACATGCCGCCCTGTTTGTACACATAGCTGTTTCCCAAGAATCAATCTCTAGTTGATCAATTAAGGCTAAAGACTTAACTTTCTTCAAAATGTATGTCTTGTTTTTTTTTTTTTTTTGGGTTTTTTTTTTCCGCATTTTCAACATTATAAATATTACTTGTGTATGTACTTTGAGCATAATCGGATATGATTCAACTAGTTCCAAAATTTTACCCTCACCCCATTTGATTGTTTGTGAAAGCAATGTTTAAGTTAATTTAAGATTGAAATGAAATCTAATCCTGAATTTAAATTTTCTCAAGTAAACTATTGAATAGACAAAAGTATCCTCATTTTCGCAAGACATATATTTAAAACTAATACAAATATACAATCCTACTTGAAATATAATTCTCCACACTTCTCGACTCCACCTCCATTTGGTCTCTTTTCAAAATTCCATCTCCCTCAAAACAATAACTCCTAATCTAATACCTCCATTAATCATCTTGCTTACAAGAAAGGGGGGGGGGG
>NW_019234118.1:0-2408 GCF_002742605.1 Olea europaea var. sylvestris
CGTCATCTTTCGCAACTGTGTCGGAATTTGCTAAAATTTGACAGGTTGATCGGAAACAAAAGTCGCACAGGGGGCAATTTCGTAATTTTTCGCGATTGTGTCGAAATGGGCTAAAATTTGACAGGTTGATCGGAAACAAAAATCGCGCCGTGGGCAATTCCGTCATTTTTCGCGATTGTGTCGGAATGGGTTAAAATTTGACTGGTTGATCGGAAACAGAAATCGCGCCGGGGTCAATTTCGTCATTTTTCGCGACTGTGTTGGAATGGGCTCAAATTTGACAGGTTGATCGGAAACAAAAATCGTGCCGGGTGAATTTCGTAATTTTCACAACTGTGTCGGAATTGGCTATAATTTGAAAGGTTGATCGGAATCGAAAATCGCGCCGCGGGCAATTTCGTCATTTTTCACGACTATGTCGGAATGGGCTAAAATTTGACAGGTTGATCGGAAACAAAAATCGCCCCGGGGTCAATTTCGTTATTTTTCGCGACTGTGTCGGAATGGGCTCAAATTTGACAGGTTGATCGGGAACAAAAATCGAGCCGGGTGAATTTCGTCATTTTTCGCAACTGTGTCGGAATTAGATATAATTTGACAGGTTGATCGGAAACAAAAATCGCGCCTGTGGCAATTTTGTTAGTTTTCACGACTGTATCGGAATGGGCTAAAATTTGACTGGTTGATCGGAAACAAAAGTCGCGCCCGGGGCAATTTCGTCATTTTTCGCGATTGTGTCGGAATGGGATAAAATTTGATTGGTTGATCGGAAACTAAAACTGCGCCCGGGGCAATTTCGTCATTTTTCGTGACGATGTCGGAATGGGCTAAATTTTGACTGGTTGATCGAAAAAAAAATCGCGCTGGGGGCAATTTCGTCATTTTTCGTGACTGTGTCGGAATGGGATAAAATTTGACAGGTTGATCGGAAACAAAAATCGCGCTGAGGGCAATTTCGTTATTTTTCACGACTGTATCGGAATGGGCTAAAATTTGACTGGTTGATCGGAAACAAAAATCGCGCCGGGGGCAATTTCGTCATTTTTCGGGACTGTGTCGGAATGGGCTAAAATTTGACAGGTTGATCGGAAACAAAAATCGCGCTGAGGGCAATTTCGTTATTTTTCACGACTGTATCGGAATGGGCTAAAATTTGACTGGTTGATCGGAAACAAAAATCGCGCCGGGGGCAATTTCGTCATTTTTCGGGACTGTGTCGGAATGGGCTAAAATTTGACAGGTTGATCGGAAACAAAAATCGCGCTGAGGGCAATTTCGTTATTTTTCACGACTGTATCGGAATGGGCTAAAATTTGACTGGTTGATCGGAAACAAAAATCGCGCCGGGGGCAATTTCGTCATTTTTCGGGACTGTGTCGGAATGGGCTAAAATTTGACAGGTTGATCGGAAACAAAAATCGCGCCGGGGGCAATTTCGTCATTTTTCTCGACTGTGTCGGAATGGGCTGAAATTTGGCAGGTTGATCGGAAATAAAAATCGCGCCGGAGGTAATTTCGTCATTTTCCTGGACTGTGTCGGAATGGGCTAAAATTTGACTGGTTGATCGGACACAAAAACCGCGCTAGGGTCAATTTCGTCATTTTTCTCCACGATGTCGGAGTGGGCTAAAATTTGACTGATTGATTGGAAACAAAAATTCCGCCAGGGGCAAATTCGTCATTTTTCGCGACTGTGTCGGAATGGGCTCAAATTTGACAGGTTGATTGGAAACAAAAATCGCGCCGGGGGCAATTTCGTCATTTTTCACGACTGTGTCGGAATGGGCTAAAATTTGACAGGTTGATCGAGAACAAAAATCGTGTCGGGTAAATTTCGTCATCTTTCGCAACTGTGTCGGAATTTGCTAAAATTTGACAGGTTGATCGGAACCAAAAACCGCACAGGGGGCAAATTCCTCGTTTTTCGCGACTGTGTATGAATGGGCTATAATTTGACAGGTTGATCAGAAACAAAAATCGCGCGCGGGGCAATTTCGTCAATTTTCGCGACTGTGTCGGAATGGGCTAAAATTTGACAGGCTGATCGGAAACAAAAATCGCGCCGGGGCAATTTCGTCATTTTTCGCGACTGTATCGGAATGGGCTCAAATTTGACAGGTTGATCGTGAACAAAAACCGCGTCGGGGGTAATTTCGTCATTTTTCTCGATTGTGTCGGAATTTGCTAAAATTTGACAGGTTGATCGGAAACAAAAACCGGGCCGGGGGTAATCATTTTTCGGGACTGTGTCGGAATGGGCTAAAATTTAACAGGTTGATCGGAAACAAAAATCGGGCCGAGGGCAATTTCGTCATTTTTCGCGATTGTGTCGGAATGGGCTAAAATTTGATTGGTTGATCGGAAACAAAAATCACGCCGGGGTCAATTTCGTCATTTTTCGCGACTGT
>NW_019234119.1:0-2407 GCF_002742605.1 Olea europaea var. sylvestris
GCATAATGCAAACAATCCAAGGATTGACGACCAACCAATTCAAAAACTTTTGACGCCATAGATGTTTGGACAAGTCCAAATAGGAAGTCGGTTTGGTGGGGGTGGGCCCGGGTTGGTGTTAAGAGGTTGAAGTCCAAATAGTATGTGCCACAAAGAAATGGACAGATGGTGTTTTTTAATTGCGTGTATAATTGACAATAACAGTTATGGGACCTACATCATGCGATAATTTCCCACTAATCAATGGTTAATCAGAATGTCACATTTCAATTATTGGGAAAAATAGTTATCTAACCATAAATTGATTTTTTGTAACTTCTATCAATCATGATTCTTGCCTGTCTTTAGACTTTGTGCCACAGACCACCTTTACCTAACATATCTAGTAATTCGTAATTTATCGTGTAGATGTTACAAAAATGAATCTCGATTTAAAAAGACCCTTGACCGATTTCAATCTATTCAAGGTATATTTAACAAGATAATTAAAAGTTGTATGCTCGGATTGAATTTATTAATGGTCTTATTCCATCGTGTTCAGTTTAACAATTTAACTTATTTTTTATTTTGATTTGTGAAAGGGATGATTTAACGACAAAAAGTTAAAACAAAAATGAACAAGATTGCCCCTCATGGGGTGACCGAATTGGTAGAGTAAGTAAGCGCGAAAGCCTTTGATCAAGAGTTTAATTCCCCTACCAACACATTCTCAGTTGAGCTTGTCGCACAAGGCTTGCCTAGTTACGATTTACCTGGTTGACGTGATTTGCAAACTATTGCGCTAGCCTGAGGATTTATCCAATACGCATCCGAAAGGTAGCGATTGCGGCTTCCCCCGTCATAAAAATTAAAAAAAAAATAAAAAAATGAACAAGATTTGACCTACCACGCTCCTCTTAGCCACCTTGGTCTCGTCTTGATAGAGATGTGGCAATCAACCCTTTTCTAATCTCTTTTATTTTATTTTATCTTATCAAAAGAATTGGATAATTTACCGATAACCGACAACTTGGACCATGACAAATAGAGCCCGAAATTTTGGTCTAAATAACCAAATTCAAGGTCCCAACTAGAACAGTTCCATCTATGAAACTCAGACCAAAGATGCCATGCTCCAATCTACCATAATATTACCTAATTGAAATTGACACAAATTGGTCCCCAACCTTTTTCTATATTCATAATAGGCCAGCCGATTTGTACCCCTCCATCCATTTTCACACTGCTAAAGTTCATGCACCAAACCAACGGCCCTTTCAGACAAAATCCATCCCAAATGACCATTTGTGCACTACGCTTGAAAGGTTTGAACCAGTTAGCCGATATGGGAAAAAGTTTGGACCATTCGTGCCAATTTCCCTATACATAATCAAAGGGAAATGGGCAATACACAACCCAGTCGTGAAGCCGTATGCTTTTCCTCGGAGAGTGTGTACGTGCACGTGAGACCTTACATTCGGTGAAGTAATTAATTGTCAAACTACAAGAAAGCAAGGCGTATAATTATTATGGCCCCGTTTGGCACCCATTTTTTTTCAAAATGCATTTTTCTCTCTCTTCTTTTTAACCACACATTCTTTATTAAAATAATATTACACGTAAACCAAAAACTTTTTCTTATTTTTCAACCACACATTTCCCTTTAATTTACTATTCAAAAATACATTTTCACATAAAAATTCCTACCAAACACCCTCTATATCAGTCTCGGCAAGTCTGCATTTTTATTTATACTAAATCACATTCGTTGCCGAAGTCATCGCTCCATGAAATTAATCTAAATTAAATCAATACCTCCTCGTAGACTCAAGCGTGTTTTACTCAATGCGGTCTGCTAGAAACATATAATTTCCAAGCTGCATTAGAATCTAAGCTCTCTCACATGCCACCGTTTAAGGAACACAAGAATCTTCTAAAAGAAATTCTTGTTTTTCTCTGCATTTTGATGAACTAGTATTAAAATATAAGTTTAAGATTACTAAATTTCGATAAATATGGCATAATCATCAATGCAGGTACACGACTACAACTCTTTACATTACTTTATATTCCTCCTCGGACCAAATCTTAGTCAAGAACGTGGTACCACCCTTCCAATAAAATATGAAGATTTGAATTTTAATAAATCAAGGAATACAACTAAGAAAGAAAGGAAGGGTCGTACAAGAAGCAAAAATGAATGAGCTTAGGTCTTAGGTCTTCGTCATTAATACTTCACTGATCTCACCTTCCCTACATACGCCCACATCTATAACCATGCCTTTCTTCTTTGATTCCACGACTCGGCAACAATTTCTCCTCGGAGACTGCCCAAAAACAATACAAAACCAGTGTCAAGATACAGATCAAACAAATTCAATGGCAGCACTAAACGTATGTCAATTCAAATTAATCTGGCCCAAATAAA
>NW_019234120.1:0-2407 GCF_002742605.1 Olea europaea var. sylvestris
CTGAAAAAGTAGATGCTACACTCTACCGAAAGTTAATTGGTTCACTCATCTACCTCAACACAAGGCCGGATATCACTCAATCAATGAGTTTACTTTCCAGGTTCATGAATAAACCAAGCAAGAATCACTTTATGGCGGCAAAAAGAATTTTGAGATACCTTAAAAGTACAAAAAATCAAGGCATTGAGTTCAAAAAGGAAAATAACTTCAACCTTGTTGGCTACACTGACAGTGATTCAGGCTCACTTGTTGACCGCAAAAGTACATTGGGCTACATCTTTTGTCTTGGAACAAATATTATTTCATGGAGTTCGAGGAAGCAAAGGTCTATAGCACTATCTTCTGCAGAAGCGGAATACATTGCAGCTGCGAATGCCGCTTGTGAAGCAGTTTGGCTTAGAAGAATTCTAAAAGACTTGATGTTTGAACAACAAGAGCCAACAACAATACATTGCGACAATATGTCAGCAATTGCTATGACAAAAAATCCAGTTTTTCATGCCAGATCGAAGCATATTGAATTACGTCATCACTTCATTCGAGATTTGGTAAGTCGAGAAGAAATTTGCATGGAATTTATCAACACAAATGATCAGCCAGCAGACATTTTAACAAAGGCAGTCACATTTGACAAGTTCGACAAGATCAAGGAAAAACTCAAGATTACAAATTAAGAGGGGGTGTTAAATGTAGCATTAATTTGTAATCTTAGGAAATAAATACGGTTACATGCACTTGAAGAAAATGTATCAGGAAAATACATGATGCACTTGAAGAAAATGTATCAGGAAAATACATGATGCAAATTCATGAATTATTAGGTGTCCATTTATATTCTCATGTCTTTAGAGTTATCCATTATTGAGTGTGTTGTAGCAACTCAAAAACTATCAATAAAAATTCAAGTTTTTCTTCAACACTTTGTTTCCGCACTAACAGATCTGCAAGTCGAAATTGATATAGCCAATTGTTTTCTCATTGTACTTTTTGAATTCCATTCAACCAAAAGAAACCACACAACTTAAACTGTTGTTTTCCATTTTTTAATAGAGTTCTTCATATATAATGTTGCCATTTAACTCGTTCCAAGAGCTGATTGTATGGGGTGGATATTGTTACCTATGTGACTCTCACGCAAGTATACGGTGTTGAGAAAGTAATAAATTGAAGAGGAGTATCAATTCCCAAGAAGATTTATCTATTTGTTATTTATAATTAACAATCCGTTTAATTGCCAATATTTTTCATGAAAAATGTGTTTTTTGAACCCAAATTCCTACTTTTGTGTTTTTTGATTGTCCTTTTTTCATGGAAATATTTTTCCAATTTTGATCACGTGACTATATTTTTCTTAAAATAAAAAAAAAATATTTTCTTTAGGGGGAATATTATTTTATTTTTCAGGAAATTCACTCACTCTCTCTCTCTCTCTCTCATCTACTCACAATTAAAAAAGGACAAATGTGCCCCTCGGGGCATAGCCTAGTGGTACAAAGGACAAAAGTGAAGTTATCTCACACCTTGCTGGCAGCCGCAGTGTGGGGGTTCGATTCCTGAAATATGGAATTGAATTCCTTGTAGGCACAGTGTACATGTATCTCTTGTTCCTTGACCTGCTGGGGCACATCCCGCGATTTACCTCCCTCATAAAGCTCTAGATGAGGGGGCGGTGGGGGCCCTCAATATTGGGGTTCAACCTTTTTTCTATTTTTTTTAAAAAAATGGACAAATATAATATTTTCTAGGTTAAAAATTAAATCAATCAAATACATTTCACTGACAATTTTCATGTAAATAAATTCTAAGCAATTTAATTACCTAAAATTTATTTTTTTTTTAAGCAAATTCCATATTTGCAATCATACGCATCCTGAGTGAAATAAAAGTTTGCTTAATTCGAAAGTCAAGCACATACAAATTGGTCGGTTTTTTTTATTAAGAATCTACACTCAGTGTAAAGCAATTGAAGTAAGTAAAAGTAACATTTGAGGAAAACGGGATGATTTTAAAGTCTTTAGAATCCCAATTTTGCTGCTTCATTTTTTTTTTTGGTGGGTCCATTTTTTTTTTTTTTTTTTATGAATCAGGTGTTCGAGATTCGCTCGACTAATCTTAAAGCATGGCGGCCTTCCACCCTAGTAAATTTGGATGCAGCCCCAATTTATGCACACTTGAGCCGTACATTTGAGATGCAGTTCTCCTCCCTATGGACCTCTCTTTACGACGTACGAACAAGGCCATCAGAGAGACGACAAAGCGCACTATAACTTTGTCTTTACAAGACATCTATTTTCCAATATAAATGTTGTCTTTCAACTGTTGCGGGAATTCGAACATCAGATGTTTCATAGAAAATCCTCCTGCTTTACCACTGCGCCATGCTTGTGGAAGCGTCCGAAGCGGCGGG
>NW_019234121.1:0-2407 GCF_002742605.1 Olea europaea var. sylvestris
TCAGGTGGGAATTTCATAAATTTTGTTCATGTGCCAATAGTTTACTGCTTCTCTTACGAAAAGTTAGAATTAAATTGTTGTAATTATTTGTTAACTTACAATCAGAAATTAATTTCTATTTTGTTAATGAGTTGCTTCTCTATTATAATTCAATATTATATTTATTTCTCACACATATTACATACTTGGGGAGGACATTCCTTGATAATTCATCCATTTTAACTTTTTTTATTTCACGAAAAATCCTACTAAGTGCATAGAATAAGGTACATGCGAAGTGTCCCAAAAGAGAATCGCCGAAGTAGTTCCACTATTTGATTTAGAGTGTGTTTGATTATATTTATTTTTCATGAAAAATATCAATTTTCCACCCAAATTCCTACTTGGAGTGTTTGATTGCTATTTTTTTCCATGGAAAAATTTTCCAACCTTTGAAAATGTGCTTAATTTTCCTTGTTTTTAAGGAAAATATTTTCCTTGAGTAGAGGTGGTTTTTATTTTCCACAAAAGATGGAAAACATTTTCTTTTCTGGGTAATATTTTCCATGCCAATCAAACACACTCTTAATGTTGATAAACTTTAACCACATTTAGTTCTTCAAGGGAAAGGGAAGACAGAAAAAGGTTCATTTCTACTTGGGAAGAGGTGGAAAACGATGTGAAAAAGCATGTTGCTAATGTAGAGGTGATGAGTTTGTTACACTCATGATTTTTGCACAATTTTAGCTTGATTTTTGCTATATCTTGTGAGTATAGAACGTTTTTGATGTATTTGTTAGTGTTGTTTTGAAGATTAGGAGAAGTGAGGTGAAAAGAAGTATTAAAGTGGACGAAGAGGCCAAAACCACGAAATTGGGGCAGAAAGATGGCGCTTAGGCGCTGCACTCATAGCGCCTAGGTGCTACGAAACTGGAAAAAAGATGATATTTGGACCCAAGAGCCAGCGCCTAGGCGCTGAATACATAGCGCCCAAGCACTATAGCCAGCGCTTAGGCGCTATCTATAGCGCCTAAGGCGCTGCGATTGACAATCTAGGGCGCATTTTTTGGGTCATTTTTAAATCCATAAAAATCCCACTTCTACATAAAACGAAGGGGCACCTATAAATACATCTTCCTCATACTTTTAAAGGGTTCTTGACATATTGGAGAGAAAACAACAAGAAGGGAGATTCAAAAGAGAAATTCAAGAGGATTAACACAAAGAATTGAAGATTGGAAGAATTCATTGGAAGAGGAAGGAGATCTTGGTGCAAGAATTCTACTTTTTTTTTTCTATATCTTTATCTCAAACTCGGTGATGTATTCTAAGACAAATTCCTACTTTTCTTCTTGTATTATGAGTAGCTAAATTCATTGCTAGGGGGAATAATGTAACCAATTGGGATTTTTTACATTTTCTTATTAAGACTTCCAGTTTTTAATTCTTCCATGTGTTGATTTTGTTATAAGTTGAATGCATTAAATTATCCGATCAATAATTTGATGATTTTTGTGAATTCTTTACAAATAGAGATATGAGTTTAGGATTTAGACCATGTAGTAAAATCCAATATATTGGTATAACGAGTAGAGATACCTATACCATTTATTACGGTCATAATTGAACTCCTAAAACATAGAACTCGTTTAACTAAGTTGAATTTGCATAGAGATATGAAATTTAATTAGTTGAATAGGCTCAATGAAAACTCGAGAGGGGTAAATTGAATACAATAGGAGAATTCAACCGAGCACTACATTAGAATTTAGTTTTAATTTGAAATGTAAAGGCGATCAATTGGTGAAATTATTCTACCCTAACATCCATTCATTATTTGATTCTCCAACAAATAGTGTGAACGTTCATTTATTTTCTAGAATTTAGATTAAAACCCAGATTTTACAACCTTTGATTTGTGTTAGTCAAATAGTAGTTAAAGAAAGATTGAATTAAATGCTAGAAAATAGTCGTTGTGGGATCGACAAATCAGACTCTTAGGTCCACTATTACTTGTTACGGGTCGTACACTTGCGAAACAAAATTTTACAACAAGTTTTTGGCGCCGTTGTCGGGGACTATTTCTTTTAGTCTTAATTTATTTTTTTATTTTAACTGTTATTTGATTTGTTTATTTTTCTTTTATTTACAGAAAATTGTGTTTGTTGTATGCTTCGTGCCCAAGGCGACGATCTTGAACCGTTTGATTCGGAGATAGAACGTACCTTCAAACGAAGACGCAAAGAACACAAACAAAAACAGCAGCGTCAAATGGCTGACAATCAACAAATTCGTATCCCAATTTAGCCGATTGGGCAAATGGCCACAAGAGTGATGGCACCACTGGAACAACAGCATGAACGAAGGGAAATAAATGAAGGGGATTTGCCAGTATCAATGTTCCTGACACCTATAGCAGTACCCATGC
>NW_019234122.1:0-2407 GCF_002742605.1 Olea europaea var. sylvestris
ATAAAATAACTTGTTTTTCATTATATTTTCAAAAAATAAATAAATAGTGCGAAAAATATTTTTCCTTATTTCAAAGCATGAGAATAAAAAAAATTGTTTAAATCATTGTAAACATAAAAAAATAAGTAAATTAAATAAAATGGATTGGGTCGATTTAAATCATTAGCCCAATTAAATCTTAAATCTACTAAAATTCATAAAAACTCAAAAGCCCATACCACATTTTAAATAAATAAACAAACAAATCAATAAAAATATAATTATTCAATTATCTCTTTTAATTAAATATAATTAAGTAATTACCAAAATTAGCCCGAATCCTCCCTTATAAATAAAACAAATGATCCATAAGACGGGACACAAAAACCAAGCAAAAAAAAAGTAGAGAACACCACGAAGTGCTGAAAAAATTCCAAGACCAAAATAAGGGAAGAATTCCTCTCAAATCCAAATCTAGTGAACCCCAAGAAGATTAAAATCTTCTTCGAATCAAACAGGTTCACGCCAAGTCCAAGGAGATCAAAGTCTTCTTCAAATCAAATCAAATTTAAGTCCAAGTCTAAGCCCCGAAGTTCAAGTTCTGAACAAGTCAAGTCTCGATAAATTAAATTTTTAACAAATTCTTTAAGACCAGGATTCAAGCCACGTGGCCCCTCGTCTTCAAATATTTAGATCATTAATCAGAGAATTTTGCAATTACAAGAAGGTTAACATCATTTGGATTTATCAAAATACAATTTGTAAATGTTTCTGTATTTTAATACACGAGATTTCGTCGTACGCCCAGTGGGACCTTATTGTCCTCACATTTTTTTTATCTCAAAATCTTCAAATTTCAACTACTACATCAGCAATAGTAAGCGAAAAGGCGAAACAAACTATGACTCATCTTGAAGAGACACGTGCTAAACTCTTCCATGCGACCAAGGCCCAAAAAAAACTGGGAAAACTCAATTGGTCACACCACTGAAGAAGTTCTCCAACAAAGGCAAAGTGAAAATTGCCTTCAAAAAGCCAAACTCTCATTCGATAGAAAAAATCATGAGTTCAGCGAAAAGTTCTCGTTCGGGCTCTATTTCCAGTGGCAGATCATTGTCTGGATTCTGATGCCACTTCTCAGCATAAGTGGGAAGATGATGTCTCATCTGAAGAATCACTTGAGCCAATGATGATCACAGAAGCGGCATCAGGCTCAAATGACCGAATTCAATAAATGGCTTTAGCCATTGAAAAATTAACAAAGTCATTGGAAGACAAAGGTGCACAGATTGCTGCACTCACACATAGGCTAAAATCGCAAAATCCATCGACTAAAGAAGATCAGGAAAATTCAGGATCTTCCAAGGCCAAAGAGTTAGAAGTCCAAGAGCGCCAACAAAAGCAAGATATGCATGATCGGACAGGTGTTCAAAACGTGTTGCATGATACCACTCAACTCTCTGTTGGCTCTCTGTCCGTCCAACAACTTCAACATATGATTGCAGACACCATTCGTGCCCAATATGGTGGTTCATTACAATCTTCACTGGTGTGTGCCAAGCCCTATAGTCGTCGAATCGACGAAATAAAGATGTCACTCGGTTATCATCCTCCAAAATTTTCGTGTTTTGATGGAAAAGGTAATCCAAAGCAACATGTTGCCCATTTTATTGAGACTTGTAACAATGCAGGTACTTACAATGACACTATGGTAAAACAGTTCGTACGCTCCCTCAAAGGTTCTGCATTTCAATGGTACACGGACTTACTGACAGGGTCAATTGACAGTTGGGATCAGCTTGAGCGAGAGTTCCTAACACGCTTCTACAGCACCTGACGAACTGTCAGCCTTGCAGAACTTGCTCGAACAAAACAAAGCAAGGAAGAGCCCGTTGTGGAGTACATTGAACGCTTTAGGAATCTTGTGCTTAATTTTAAAGAACGAATAAGCGAAGCATCTTCCATCGACATGTATGTACAAGGCATGCATTGGGAATTACTCTATAATCTCCAAGCAAACATGCCTCACTCATTCGAAGAATTGGCGACACATGCTCATGACTTGGTGCTCCAAATTACAAGGCATGGGAGTTACTTACCAAGTGATCCATATGACAAGAAAGATCCTAAGAAGGAGATAAGGAAAGACGCCAAGGCAAGTAAGTCCAAAGAAGTTATGGCGATTTCTACTGCTCCTGCAAAGATTGCCTCCCAGGGTCAAGCTCCAACCTAAAACCAAAGCCAGAATTCAGACCTAACAGAGGACAAGTCCAAAGTAGAGGTCATATGACTCTAAAAGAACTTGAGGGAAATGAGTACCCATTCTCAGATTCTGAAGTTTCTGGAATTCTGGATCAACTCCTTGAACAGAAGATAATCGAACTTCTAGTACCAAAAAGACCCGAGGAAGTTGGTAAGATCGATCGTC